>NW_019172954.1:301699-321626 GCF_000576695.1 Kuraishia capsulata CBS 1993
TGAGTGCTCTTCAGAGTTGACACTCTTCGATGAAGCGTCGTCCATTCTACGTTTCACCTCGTTGGCCACTCTCCGGCCATCTGCTAGCAGATTGTAGAACATTCCCCTCAAATTGTTGGATCCGCCAAGCTGTTGTCCAAATTCGCGTTCTGTGTGGAATGAACGAGCAAAAATCTCGGTGAAAAACAGCTCGTATGTCTCATCAGCAAGAATAACCATTCTGAATGTCGCGAGACTCATGTATGTAGGGTGGTCTGGGTCCAAGGCTGCATTTGCTTTGATAGCCCTCTCTTTCTTGAGCTCAGCTTCATCCTCATCTAGCTCAATCAACGGCTTTTCAGGATCATCGGCTGGCTGTGCGTATTCGAAAGCGCATCTTAGAAAGGTGCTTGCGGAAGAGAGATACCGCTCTGATTGCTCTCTTTCATACTTCTCTCTGTCTATTCTGACTTCAGAGGGGATCTTGATATCCTGCTTGGTTCCGTCTTCAGACTCATTTTGCTTCTGTTGTTGAATGATTCTGTCGGCAATTGCAGACTCGATCTCTTTGTTCGTGATCGAATCCAGCAGGAGACCCTCTCTCCATGGAGTGGTGAGATAGAGCAGGTCCTCCGAGACGTTAAGCATTCCCTCTCTGTCGATTTTGCCTGTTTTCTGTGTGTCATAGAGATCGAAGAAAGACGAAAGAATGCCCATAAGATCGCGGTTCACCATTTTGTCAAGACCAACAACCAGACTTTCAAAAGTGAGCAATCCAGAGGCATCGCACCAATGGCTGTAAAGGCGTTTCAAGAAGCTTTCCTGGTTCGGAAGATCGGCATCGATGGTGACCCAATCGGTCAGTTCGTTCAAGAACTTGACAAAAGAAGTAAAGTCCATCTCGGTGTCACCGGTGCCGGTCTTGATGTTGTTGGTCTGGAGAACGCCATAATAGAGGTCATAAACATTGGAAAGTTGACTTGGGTTCAAATGAGGAGTTCTTGGAAGGTTTCTCAATTGCGCTCTCTTCACAAATGTCTCTATTCCTTGAAACACCTCGTTTTTGTTCTTGGCGCGCAATTGCTCGATGCTCTCATCGGTCACGACTCCGAACTCCCTAAATGCCACAAATAGAAGACGGTCAAAGTTTGTAATGCTTCTTGCCCTGATGTCTACCGCATGAGGGTTTTCGTACTGATCAAGCGACTGAAAGTACTCATTGAAGATGGCAATACACTCCCCATCATCCTCTGCTATGAGAAGCTGCTCACCGCAAATTCGAATGATGGCCAACCCAACCTGGAACAATGCTTTTGGACCAATCAGAAAGAACACATCGACGACCCGGAAGGCGTAAATCAACGGCATCGTGTTGAAGAAAAAGGACAAAAACCACGGTACAGAAACAATCGAAAGCTGGATATCGTGTCTAGTGAAATGGCTCCAAACCATTGGCAGAGTCTTCTGAACCAATCCTTCAAAAACCTTCTGATCAAGCAAAACACCATACATTGTTTTCGAGTAGTATCCAGGTATTATCTTCTCACAAAGCACAGACATAATCCAGAACGCTTGCTCTTCCGAACAGTAGATGAGCAAGGCTGCTGCAACAATGTTCATGGCCTGACAATATCCAATCTCTGGGTTCTTCCATGAATAAGCTGTCAGAACCCTTCTGAGTCTGTTGATACCTTCGTCAGTCTGATAGGCTGGGTAATCGGGAAGCGACCGGTTCAAATCTTTCTCGATCTCCTCAATCGCCAAAGACTGTCTTCCGCTGTTATCCACCAAGATCTTGTTGTACACGTCTTTCTGCGAAAACCTCAAATACATTGAGCCAGAACACACCTCCCAGATCTCGCCTCTCAATCTATTGGGTAGGCCGAACCGGATCAGCATGTAGAATGTTTTGTCTTTGGTAAGCGTAAGATTGCGGCCGTGAACGCGAAAGTAATCAAACCAACGTCTCATTTTGGCCTTATCCTTAAGTTTCTTGGAGTCTCCCGGGAACTTGAAGACCCATCCGAGACCTCCGCTTGGCGGATTGGAAACTTCCAGACTGGAACTGCGATTCTTGAAGAGCAGGTACTCCGAATAGAGCGAAAGAAGGAACGGCTCCAGATTTGGGACATTCGGTAGATTCTGCTTGAGCTTTGTTTTCAACTTGAAGGAGAGTTGTTCCGAGTGCGATCTCATTCCTACGAACTGAATATCTATTCTCAGGTCGCTGCATGTAATCAAAGATAGAACAAATGCATATGACCTAGAAGGAACCCTTTCGAGTTTCTTGATAGTCGATAAGCTGATCGTGAAAGAACATGATTGTCTATCATATGCATCTCGGAATAACAAAAAATGCTCCGTGAGGTAGATATTGCCGGAATAGTACGGTATTGAACCGGGCTCTCCTGATCTGTCTCGCTTGGGCTTTGGTGTATATGGAGTGATAATGCTTATCTCAGCAGCAGATTCGTCCACGATGGATTCGTCATCAGGAATTTTGAACTCAAGACGAATCCTCTCATCTCTGCTGAGCTTCACGGGTGCCTGATCTCGGTCGAAAAAGGGTAGCTGGGCTGCCTTATTCAACAACGTGTTGAATAGAGCCATACTTTGGTTGGTGCAACACCTTTGCTATGTGATTAATTGCCTGAATCAAGATGGTATAGAAAATGAGGGCTCACAATTATCACTTTTCTTTCGCAATATCACAAATCAAACACTTTGTTGTTGGTTCCGGTATGGCTCCAAGCCTCCGTGTCTGCTGGTCCTGAGACTGAATGCGGTTATAGGCCATGTGCTGAGGTCGTGTTCTTGCGAACCCGGCCGTTTTGGGGTACTTCCTTTAAATCCGACCGGGACTACCAATAGAGTGCTAAAAATGATAAATTTCCTTAAATAAAGCCCTGCTAGTTCTCGTTGTCAACGTCTTCAACGTCATCTACCGCCTCGAAAACGGTGTTGATGTCAACCGGCTCGGTTCTCTGACTGTGATGAGGCTTGTGCCGGGCAGCAGCACTAACTGGTTCCAGCAGAGCAGGGTCAAACTTGGTGTGAGCAGGCCTGTGATGATGGCTATATATATGATCATGGCCATGCTGAATTATCCTGGTATCCTCTTTTGTAGGCTTTGCTCCTAAATCGTCAAACTTTGTATAAGAGTTGTAGTCCTTAACCTGGGGAAGGGCAACAGCGGTCCTGGTGGGTGTATGTTTGACCAGCTTATTCCCAATGAACTTTCCTGTATGGCGAAGGACGCTCCTCAAGATTTCCTTTCTCATATGCATAAACAACTCTTCCTTTGACCACATCTTGTTGGTGTATTTCATTGGAGCGATTTTCAGCACCAGACGTTCCACGTTGATGATGCTAAGAGGGCCTGTTCCTTTGAAACTGATGCAAATGGTAGCTTCTCCCATGTCAATGAGATTCCACAGCTTGTATTTGGAAGACCGTTCAACCATTTCAATAACACCGCTATCAGAAGTGGGACTCTTTCTTTCTTCACTAAACGAGACGGAGTCGTCAACGGTAGACGAAGCTATGCTTGCATGATCCGAGTTCTTTCTGCGAAGTGACAAAAAGTTCCTCTTGAGCTTGGAGACTGGATTAGAACCATGGGTTTGGGAAGATGTGATAGAAGACGACGATGAGCTTAGAACTGGCGAAAGTTTTGAGTCAAAACTCTCGGCATCCGAGTCAGAAAACAAACTAGCAACATCGCTGTCCGAATCCGCTTTGGTCTTTGCAGCGTCACCTAGCTCAAAGAACTTCGCAAGCTTCTTAGCAGTTGAATGGTCAATTTCCAAAATGATAGGTTGCAATCTGATCAAAGACTTGTCGATCACTCCAATGCCACCCACAGGCTGCAGGTTCCTCCACTCCAAAAACAGCATTGGGGGCAGCTTCTCACCTTGAACAGACTGCGCGTCTCTTGGAGACAAAATCTGAGGATACTTGCATCCTCCATGCAAGTCGAATACCTGTATGAGTCTGATGCTGATCTGGTTAGTACTAGAAGCATCAGGCGCAGCCAGCTTGGCGAAGAAAGTTTGTGCAATAGCGATATCCACAAAAGGCTTGTGTTCTTCGTCCAGGAGGTGTAGAATGATCTGGTCAAAGGTGATAACCGTTTTGGAAAGCTCCATATGCTCCACATCCAACAATGACTGGGCCTTCTGCAGAATCTGCATCGTAACAGAAAGCTCTAACAGAAGCTTTTCAAGCTCAATATCTATGATCAGGAGATCGTCGCTGTGTATCTTGGAATCTCCAGAATCGAGCATCTTCATCACCAGCTTGATCCTGTTCAGGATCCTCACTTCCTTCTGTAGAGTCTCCACCTTTTCGCTCATTCCAGTAAAATCGTTAGTCTCGGTTGCAGAAAGAAGCTTCTCCAGTCTGTTGGTGTTCTTCTTGATTTCGGGATCACTGAAAGCAAGCAAGTCATTGGCTATGTTGTAGATGACCTGGTACTGCTCCATGTCCATTATAATTGCAAGCTTGGGGAAAAAGGCCTGGAAGTACTTCATTGTGGATGCATTCGAGACATCATGACTCAAAAACAGAGGATTGGGCTTGTAGTAGATAAACCCAAATGATTGTTTTTCAATACACAAGGCAACAGTTAAAGCCGAACCATCATAGCACATCTCAATTGGCAATGAAGGTGGCCAGTTTTTTTCTTCGTCAAAGTGAAAGAATCCGTACTCTCTGTGGATCATCTTCTGCTTATCCAACACATAAACTAAAGCATCGTTCATTAGCAATCCGTATCTCGTTTGGATCAAATAGGCTAGATCTGATTCTCCACCAGCAGACCCATCCAGTTCGGAATCCCCACAATAAACCTTGACCACTTTCAAAGTCACATCTCTGGAGGCCAATAGTAGACACTTATCTGCATCTTTTTTGCTGATGAGGCGAATTTGTGGCGATATCAGTTTGACCAAATAGGTATCAAACACTTTGGCGTTTTCATGAGGATAGTCCTCGATGACATCGTCAAACTCATCAACACTTTCCTTTGGCGATCGAAATTCGTAATCCAAGTTGGATTTCGAACCGCAATTGGTTCGATCAGAAGAAGAAGCTTCTTTCATAAGCTCTTCGGCCAAAGTCACGGCCTTTCTGGTGAGGTAGAAGCATAAGCTCTTTCTCTCACTCACATTGTAGATGTAGCGCAACAATTTTTCACTCAACTCTGAATTCCAGCTCAGCAACATATTGTGAACAATAAAACGGTTCCAGAATGGAGACGAGTGACCAACTGAGGTCCTTCTCATGGAGATAAAAGACTCTTTGGCAGATTGCGTCTTGGACAAACGTAGAGCCTTGGAATCGGTGGAGTATATGGAGCCACTTCTAGTTGTGCTGAGCTCTCTTCCCAACTCCGATTGCTCGGTATCCAAACTGAACTCGTCTGCTTCTGGCAACATCCCTTCAGCCAAATCATCGAGGATGGAACGAATCACATGTAGCGAATGTTTCAAACTCTCCAATTGCCTATTCAAGTCGCGTATGCGATTTGTGGTTCCAGCATCCTTGATTCCGCTCAAGTGAAGCGAGTCCAGAGAAGACTCCACCACCCCAATTTCTTTCTCGATCTCTACCTGCCTTTGCCTAGCCAAAGTTTCTTGGGTTCGTTCTGGGTGGTTTTTTCCAATCAGACATTCATGAGACCATTCTTCTCCGAATGGATACTTGGTGTCAGGCGTAGGTGCTTGCCTGAAGTATGAAACTCTCGGCGATGACGCAAACGGAATGATCTCCCACTTGGGGTTATCTGATTTCAAATCAGGCTGCTCAATTTCTATAAAGTCGTCCAGATCCCACCATACATTCTTGTTCTTGGAAAAATCCGACTTTGAAGTGTATGAATCGTTTGTCTGAGAATGAGATGAGGACGAATCAATTCCAAATGCTTTAGCCAAGTACCCTTGCACTGCTCTCTCATTGAAAACAGCAGTGAGAAGTCTCAAGTCTGCCTCTTCCAAATCAAGCTCTCCTTGGTTCATCTTCAGGTGCCAGTCAGTCATGCACAATCCCAGCTCGTCTTTCACCAGCCTGAACTCCTGCTTTCTCTGATGAAGATCCATAGTAAATCTCTTAATTGCGCACTTCAGACCGGTGAAGGCCACTTTGTTGTCTGACTTGAAATCATCAGAAGAGGCATGGCGATATATGTGCGACAGAAATAGAGGCGCCAGATTGAGCTTATACTTTATTGTGAACATTGACTTGCCAAATTTCGGCTTCTTTCTGTAGTCTAAGTCCGGGTGTCTGAAGATTTTTCCCTCCTTTATTGGCAAGGATATCAGACTAAAAGATTCCCACCAAGCAAAGAAATGACGGAACAACATAGGCGATAGATGAAGCGAACTATAGGCATTGTCTCCCGAACTCTCCACCGAAATAGACATATGAATGTATCTGCTTTTGAATCCTCTGTAAGAGTCCCAAGACTTTCTCTCGATGTCAGAGTTGAATGTGCTTGGATTCCTCAATCTCACCTCATAGTGGGGTACTAGTTGAGACGTTCTTGGAGTGGTTCCAGGTATAACGTAGCCGTCAAGCTGGGTATCTCTCTCGAATAAAAATCCCATTTTCCAGACAACCGGAGCGGCATTCAATTTCATCACCTTTTTGTGTAGAGTGAAGTTAATTCCCTTCCCTTGGGTGTTTGCTAAAAGCCAATACTCTCTCTGAAGATTCGAAAAGTTCGGCACTCCGATTTCAAATTTGTTGCTTTGAACGACGAGGAACTCCTCGGGACTGGCTGAATAGTTGATTTTCAGATTCACACCATCTTGCCAGCTGAAGACAAACCCCGCTGCAGTTCCAATGAGATCATAAGGGCAAGCCGTACTCTTGATGAACAGGTTCAAATCACCGGTGAAATCAAAATTGAAACGGCCATGCATGTTCAAACGAAACTTGTCCCAGAATCCGATCTTTGGTGAAATATCCAAGGGTGGCTTGGATAGAACATCAAAGGCACTCATAGCATATCCTAGGCCTGGTTGGTATGATTCAGACCACGAAATAGAACTGGCAATATCGGAGTCCACCTTGATATGCATGTCCATATAAACCTTCACTGCTGTGAGCGTCCGTGGAACATTCATGGCATAAAGACATTCTTTCTTCTCTGGATCCTTGTATTGAGACACTAGCGAAACAAAGACCCATCTCAGCTCCTCGACTATCGCCATCTGTTCTGCAATGACAATATCACCGTTAATCAAAATCGGATTTTCTTTACCTGACACAAACGAAAGCATTGGCAAGGGGTAGTCTTTAACCCTCACATGCACAGTTTTGCATCTTATGCTCAAGTTCATTGGGATCAGAATTGAGTATTCCATGTCTGTTGGCATTCCGTCACCTCTGTCATGGAGAAACTTGGCGTAGTTATCAAGCTCAAACGATTGAGGGACATCTAGAACCAGCTCCAAGTTGGTGAACCTCGCAACAAAAAGGGGAAATCCTTCGTCTCGCTCAAATATCTTGAATCTTTCAAGCAACTCGGCTGAAGCTGGAACTTTCTTTCCCTGGTACTGCTCTGACAGATGATGTAAAGCCTGTGCTTTTTCTTCCTCTGATGCTTCAAACCTTGTTATCCAGGATCTGCTGATATTTGCGTAAAGCTTTCTTCTGGCTTTCTCTATAGTTTTCCTTGCCTCTTCCATTTCTCTGTACTCTTGATCGTGCTCGTTCTGGACCAACGGCATATTAACATTTGGATCGATCTTGATTCCAAGCACGGTCGACTTTAGAGATCTAACCTTCTGATGATTGTTTCCAAGTGGTGATGAGGCTGTCTTCTTCGCACCAGTGCCGTTGATCCTCTCCAGGCGCCGTCTTTCAACCTCTTTAAGAATAGCCTTTTCAGTTTCTTCAAATTTGGCCTGCTTTCTCATCCGGGAAAGTTGTTCAATTAAACCAAGTTGATAGATCCTGTTTAGCTTGACCTCGAAAGGATCATCCGAAAATAAGAAATTGAAAGCATCAGCTTCTATCCTTACCTTCGGCATTTTGAGAGGCTTCACCGGATGAGGCATAATCTTTTTCATACGGTAATTTTCGCTAGCATCAGGACTCATAAGGTCTTCAAAATTGACTGATATCTGTCTGGAACTCTTGAAAAACGATACAACGTTGTCCAAAGACTTGTACAACATGTATTCAAGTGGAACAGAAATGTTGATCATGGTTGCTTTGATAGCAGCAAACTCCTGGTCGGGATCTCCGTGATCCGAGAACACAAAAACATCCACGTGAGTGAGCTCCAGCAAAGCACTCCATCCTTTCTTGACAAAGGTACTAGGGACGTAAAGCCTCATCACCGAGAGACTCGAGTTGAAACCATGCGGTTCGGCGATAGATGATGGTGCCACCTTGAGTGTATCAAGTTCGATCAATAGCTCTTCCTCGTAAGGCAACTTCCAGTGGGCAATCAGCACCCCAAGGTCAACACTCCATGACATTTTGGGCCTGAGTTTGGCTTCTCCATTTTCATGTCGTTTTGGAGCCTTCGATATGAGTTTATGGTCTGGACTTGCTTCGGGTAGAACAGCAGAAATGATTGCCTTGACAAAGAGGAGCGTCCAGACGGTTTCAATGTCGATATTGAGCTCCACAACGGGCAATATCACATTCAGCTCTGTCAAGCGCGGACAAATATGTCCGACTGTTTTGGAGCACTTCACAAAAGGTGTTCGGCTAACTGCTCTCTTGGAGATATCGGTAATCAGAACCCCAATGAATGAGTTGAGATTTACATCAATCAGCTTGTCCTTCCTGAGCACAATATCCAACTCCTCAAAGGTC
Organism: Kuraishia capsulata CBS 1993; assembly: GCF_000576695.1. Lineage (NCBI taxonomy): Eukaryota > Fungi > Ascomycota > Pichiomycetes > Pichiales > Pichiaceae > Kuraishia > Kuraishia capsulata. The sequence goes on from NW_019172954.1 coordinate 310,511, forward strand.
AACTCAAATCCACGGGCATATGAGTTAAGCTCTGTATAGTCAACATTGTTATAGAACTTGCGTGGGTTCTTGAAGGAAGCCAAGAACTTGCTCCGTTTGAAAGACAATCTGCTTTGCACAACGGAAACCAACTTTGGTTTTTTGGTCGTAGGTGAGGCAGTAGGTGATGCTGGGCGTTTGAGTTTGGACTCCGAAACTGCTCTAGAAACTTCAGCAAATGCAAAAAATAGGTCCACATCATCCAGCAAACACACTATATCATTAACTTCTGAGTTGAGGTTGTGGACCTCCAGCATATGATCATCGTTTGTATCTTTGGGAATTGTGACAACTGCTGTTGAGGATGCATTTTTAATGCTGAAAAATGAAGCTCTCGATTTATCATCCAAATAGTATGCGATAGAGATATGTCTTGTCTTCAGTGACAGCTCGATTTCGGGTGTATCTGCCGAACACTCTTCTGAGAACGTTGGTTCCGATTGCTGGTATTCTCCGAGGTCCAACGAAACCTCAGTCGAAGTGAAACTCAGAGTGAGTCTGGATGACATGTTTATTCTGAAGTCAGCGTTCAAAAAGTACACTCGGAGCTTGCATTTTTGGAGCAGCAGAAATAATTTCTTGGGTATTTTGCTCGTTCTGCTCGGAACTGGACTGTCAGTCTGGCTTTTGATATCAGGCGCATTTTCATGCATTTCAGTCAGGTTCCAGGCAAACGTTGGATTGTTAAAGGTGACTATTGTTCTGATAAAAGCGTCTTCTGTCTTGGCACTTTCATTCTCGAAAAAGTCCACAATGTGCAGGACGTCCACGTAGTTCAACATGCTGAAAAACGGAACGTACGTCATGTTCTTGGTTTGCGCCCCTGAGATCTTGAGGGAAGTTATCGAGGTTAACAGCTCGCATTTCCCACGGCTTCCAAACACGGCCAGACTCGAGTCGGAAAGTTTCGTAGAAACTGGGTTACCAGCACCCATTCCCCTTCCAACTACGTAGACCGACTGGACGGAAAACACGGTGGAGGATAACGATATAGAACACTCGTGAATACGGAGGACACACTCGGAGAAAGAATCCATGAATCGGTTCAACGCAGATCTGATTTTTGTGAAATCTAGGACTGCTTTCTCACTCGTGCTTTCGCCATTTTGGCCATTTCCACCATTTGCATTCGACCTCAACGTTCCCAATAGCGGAGTCAACTCCTCCAATTTGATATCCACACCAGAAAGAAACACATCCATATGTGTGTCTTTGATTGTAGGAGCTTCAGAAGTGTATTTTGCACGGCCTGAAATCAGCAGCTCAGTGAAGATCTTGACAGATGCAGAACTGCTGTCAGTTCCCACAGCAAGGTCCTTGAACGAAACAGACACCGTGGGCTGTTGATCATCTGTGAGGTCGAGAGTCGTTAAAAGTTCAATCAGTTCAATCTTTATTCCCGGAGCAAGCTCGACGGTTATATCTTTAATCGAAACCTGGAACGGAAATAGAAATCGCCTGAATTGAAAACACCGTTTCAGGATGGTGGCCAGAGCACCGGTTGAGTCTATTGATGAGTTCTTTTTCTGTTTATGTGATTTCTTACTGTTCGTGGTGTTCGAATCACCCAAACTAGGCAGCTTCACATAAACATTGCTGACATTAATGGAGATGAACTTGTCTCTTGCACTCACCTTTCTGAGCAAAGCCCTGAAGTTGACAGCTAATCCTGCTCTTCCAACAGAGACCTCCAGTCTATCTTGAGAAACGCAAATCCCTCCCAGCGATAATAGAGACCACCAACTAATCCGCACGCGAGAACTGACTCGATTGAGTGTGAACAAAACAGTGAGATAGAAACAAGCAAGGAGCACTGCCGCAGGCAAGAGCCGTGACAGCTCCAGAAAAAATTGCATTATAGTGCACGGTAACAATAAAAATCGCCAGAAGTGTCCCTTTAAATTATCTCCGCGCCTCCTCGGCCTCGTCTCAACCAATTGAGGATGATGTATTGGCTTGTTGCACTCTCAGGTGCGGGTCAAAGGCGGCTTCCTCGGTTCGAGTGACCGTGCGGCTTCCGGGCTTGACCCGGTAGAAAATGGCAGGTGACGAGTTAAGGAACCGGGCCTGGATGGCAGAACTTAGTTATTACGATAAATAGTACTCTTTTCATCGGATTGACTACAAAATATCGCGGACCAAAAAAAATAAACAACTAAAACGGAACAACTTTTAGGAGGATCCGCAGTGACAAATCCCAAACGCCCAACATAACAACCAAGAAAAGGGCACCTAGCCCATCTTTCTTTCTCAAACCTGCAAGATACCACTATCCATGAGGGCGTTGTGTATGATGGTCTCCTTCACCACGGCAAACGCGAGCTTTATGTTTGACGTGTCTGTGGCCTGGGTCACATAGGGCATGATATTGAGGTTCATCCGGTTGAGCTGTTTGAACCTCCACAGGATGTATTTGACGGCCTTATTGACGTCATTCCCACCAGCATAGTCGGGGAAATGAGCCTCCAAAGGCGAATGTGGCAGTTTCTCCACCAGGACATCAATCTTGTTCAAGAATAACACCACGGAGGTCCTTCTGAACCACATAGAGTTCACCACCGAGTCAAACAGGTTGAGAGACTCCTCCAGTCTGTTCTGGCCCTCGGATTCCAGCAACACCTGATCGTATTCGGACAGCGAAACACAGAACATTATCACAGCCACGTTATCAAAACAATGGATCCACTTCTTGCGTTCCGAGCGTTGGCCACCGACATCGTACAGATGGATGTTGATGTCTTCCATCTGAAACTTGATGTCGTAGATACCTGATGTCTGTTTTCTCGTCCGTAGGACATCTGTCACCGAGCAAACATACTTGGGACTGGTAATTCTGTCAATGCTGTCAAAGAAGTAACTGGCCGAATCCAGCAGATAAAACTCGTTTCTGTGCTCCTCAATCAGCTTCACCACCACCGGGTCGTTTATCAACTCCTTGATTTTCGCGCCTAGGGACTGGTCAAAAGGCAATTCACGCTCCATAGATATCTCGGTCGAATAGATTTGTTCCAGATCGTCTGCGTTCAATTCCGCCAGCTTATCTGCTAAACCAAAGTCCCGCAACGCCTTCACGATGGATTTCGCACAATCGCTCAGATTCTTGAATACAAAAGGCTTGTAGTCATACAGTTCTCTCTCAGTGTATCCGTTCTGGTGAATGATCTTGATTTGCTTTAAAATGGTAGACTTGCCGCTTTCTCCCGAACCGAGAAGGAGCATCTTGACCTCCTTCTTGGCCTTCTGATTATTCGACACAGACTTCCCGTGTGGCACAGTAGCCACTTGTTCTTGTTTGGCAGATTCATTTTGGTCGATTCCGGGCTTTTCTGCATTGTGGGAGGCCTCATATTTGGCAGAGGAGGCAATCTGGCCATTCTTCGGAGCGGACTGACGACGAGTGCTTGGCAAAGACCCGTTTGCCACGGCGTCCTCTTTGGAACCGCAGTTTCCCATGGCTATGGTATGTGATTGGTTATCTGTAGATAATTCTGTCAAGAACTCGCTTGATTTGAAGCAAAACTGAAAAACTAGGGGTAACGCGGCAATGAGGCAAAAGAGGTACGAGTGCGATGACTCAAAATCAGGGTCCTCTGGCAAAGGTTCGAAAAGCTAGAAATAACAGCAATAATGACACGCTCTCAAGCAATTGCAATCTCTCCGGTCTGGAGGCTTTTTAAAACGTCGAAATCCAAGCAGGACTGGTATGATTGTGGCTATGAGCTGGAACCCTTTCAGCTAAAAGACATGTCAATCGGCCTGCTCCCTCTTTCAAAAACCCTTCTCCGTTGCAAGGTTTTTTGGTGCAGATCCACGACCCCGCCCGCGGCGAAACGAAAGATGATTTTATTTGGTTGCACCACTACTACATTTTTCTCTATGTTATCATTCTTATTATATTATGGATTAAACATTGAACTCTCGTTCAGTTCATTTTCTGTCGTTGAGTGGTTCTCGTCGCGGCAACCTAAACGGGCTTGCCGCCGATGAACTCGCTCCACCTCCGGACCTCTTCGGGGATCACGACGTGGTCCTCTTTTTGGTTCAGCTTGGAAGCGATATTCTCCTTCAAAGCCTTGGCAAACAGAAGGGAGGTCTGGGGCTCGTTGAACAAAGGAATGGCAAAGTCAATGGCGTTTCTTCTCATGACATAGTCTTCGTCCAACAAAGACTCGGCACGGGCACGAGCCAGGTTGAACACGCACTGGATATCGTACTTCTGGAACACTTCTCTGAGCTTGCGCTTGTCTGTCTTGGGGAACTCAATCACTTGGACCTCAGTGCCCTCACTAATATACTGCTTGAGGTAGTCAGCCACCTCAGCGGACGTGGTGTAGAGCTTGTAGCCAATTGGCGAGATGGTCTTGGCAACCTCTCCCAGGTACTCCTGGGTCAGGTCACCACCAAACAGGATACCACTTGGTGGTTTGGGCAGATGGAAGTTCATTGTAGACTGGATAGAAGTCCAGTAGGCCTCGGTCAGGTTCTTACCAAAACAGGCCACTTCTCCGGTGGAAGCCATTTCGACTCCGAGGAATGGGTCGGCTCCGGCGAGACGTGTGAAGGAGAATTGAGGCACCTTGGTCGCGACATAGTCGTAGTGTTTCTTCATAAGGTCAACGGGCTCGGGTATGTCCTTTCCTTCCAGGGCTTTGACGGCAACGTCAATGAAGTTGACGCCGAGAACTTTGGAGACAAACGGGAACGATCTGGAGGCTCTGATGTTACACTCGATAACCTTGAGGTCGGGGACTTCAGGGTTCTCTGGGTTCTGGGCCTTGATGATCTGCATGTTGAAAGGTCCGGTGATTTTCCAGGCGTGGGCCACCTTGTCGGCGATCTCCTTCAAGCGTGCCATGATCTCTGGCGAAAGACTTTGTGGAGGAAGCACCAAGGTGGCGTCTCCCGAATGGATACCGGCATTCTCCACGTGTTCGGAAACAGCGTGAACAAGCACCTTTCCGTTGGCAGCAACGGCATCAATGTCGATTTCCTCGGCACCCTCAATGAACTTGGAGATCACTACTGGATATTCCGACGAAACCTCGGCCGCATTGCCTAGCTTCTCGGCAAGTTCGGACTCGTCACGGATTACAGACATGGCCGCACCAGAAAGAACGTAGGATGGGCGGACCAAGACCGGGTAACCCACGGCCTGAGCAAACTCTTCAGCCGCACTGATGGACGTAAGCTCTTTCCAAAGAGGCTGGTCAACGCCAATGGAGTCCAAAATCGAGGAGAATTTGTGTCTATCCTCGGCCTTGTCAATGTCTTCAGGGTTTGTTCCCAAGACCTTGGCCCCGTTGTTTTGCAGAGTCAATGCAATGTTCTGAGGCAGCTGGCCTCCAACAGAAACTACCACGCCCTTGGCGTTCTCAAGTTCGTAGATGTCCATGACTCTCTCGAACGAAAGCTCCTCGAAGTACAGTCTGTCAACTTCATCGAAATCGGTTGAGACGGTTTCCGGGTTGTAGTTGATCATGATGGTCTTCTTTCCACTGGCCCTCAAGGCTCTTGCGGTCGAAACAGCACACCAGTCAAACTCCACGGAAGACCCGATTCTGTACACTCCAGAACCCAGAACCATGGTTCCGTATTCGTCGAACGTCACGTCACTCTCGGTGGCATTGTACGTGGTGTACAAATAGTTAGTATCAGCAGGGAATTCAGCAGCCAAAGTGTCGATCTTCTTGACGAAAGGAACGATGCCAAAGGACTTTCTTCTGGCACGGACCTCCAGCTCCTTGGAGCCAACAGCAATTCCGATTTGCTTGTCAGAAAAGCCGAGCTTCTTTGCTCTGGTGATCACATCCTGAGTCAAGCCGAAAAGAGACCCGATCTGCTCCAGTTCCTTCTGCATCTCCACGATGTTCATAAGCTTGTACAAAAACCATTTGTCGATTCTGGAAAGCTCGTGAACTCTGTCCACAGTGTAGCCTTCGTGCAAAAGAGCTTGACCAACAGCCAACCATCTCCGGTCGGTAGGGTTGGCCAGGGCGTCGTCCAGGTCTTCGAACTCACCGCCTTGGAAACCAACGAAAGATGGGTCTACCTGTCTGATAGCCTTCTGGAAAGACTCCTCAAAGTTTCTACCAATAGCCATGACTTCTCCGACAGACTTCATCGAGGAACCGATATCTCTCTTCACGTGCTGGAACTTGGCCAGGTCCCATCTTGGGATCTTGGTGACCATGTAATCCAGAGAGGGCTCAAAGTTAGCAGAGGTGGTCTTGGTGACTGGGTTGGGCAATTCAGGCAGGGTGTGGCCAAGAGCAATCTTGGCAGCGGTGTAGGCCAGAGGGTAACCAGTGGCCTTAGAAGCAAGAGCAGAAGATCTGGACAAACGGGCGTTCACCTCAATGACACGGTAGTCGAGCCCATCGGGCTGCAGGGCATATTGCACGTTACATTCACCAACAACACCCAAATGACGGATGATCTTGATAGCAGCGGATCTCAGCATGTGGTATTCTTCATCGCTAAGAGTCTGGGATGGAGCAACCACAATGGAGTCTCCGGTGTGAATTCCAAGAGGGTCGAAGTTCTCCATGTTACAGACGGTGATACAGTTTCCGACACGGTCACGGACAACTTCGTACTCCACTTCTTTCCAGCCCTTGAGCGATTTTTCAACCAAAATTTGAGGAGCCAGAGACAATGACTGAGAAGCAAGGTTGTGCAGCTCTTCCCTGTTATTGGCGAAACCAGAACCGAGGCCTCCAAGAGCATACGCGGATCTTACAATAATAGGATAACCAACGGACTCGGCAGCAGAAAGAGCATCATCCACATTGTCAACTGCAATAGACTCGGCAGTCGGGATGTTAATCTCCTTCAAAGCCTGGGCAAACAAATCACGGTCTTCACTCGTCTCGAGGGTCTTGATTGGAGTACCCAGAACCTTGACGCCATATCTGTCAAAGACACCCATCTTGTCCAATTGAACACCCACGTTCAGACCGGTTTGACCTCCAAAAGTCAGAAGAATTCCATCAGGCTTTTCCCTCTCGATAATGTAGGTGATGTACTCGGCGGTGACCGGGAGGTAGTAGATCTCGTCGGCCAGAGCATGGGAAGTCTGGTTGGTGGCGATGTTTGGGTTGATCAGAATCGACTGCTTGTTGGCCTCCTTCAAAGCCTTGATGGCCTGAGATCCGGAGTAATCGAACTCACCGGCTTGGCCGATGGAGAGTCCACCTGAACCAATGACCAGCACCTTAGAGACATCCACCAATTGATGGGCGTTCTCGTCGGTAAAACCGGACAGGATTCCTGCACCTGCGTAGGTGGCCGCCTTTTTGACCTCGGTCGAGTAGTGAGAAACTTGCAGGAACTGCTTGGAAAATAACGACTGCTGCTTCGCGGCGTTCAGATTCCTTCTTGACAGAGACGCAAGAGTTACACCGGCCCTTGGCAGAAGGGCCTTAAGATGCACAACTCTGGCAACCATGTTTAGAGTTTCTTAGCACCAATAATATTTCTCCAAACAGAAGTGTCCAAAGAGAAGATCAAAGATGTTCTTGGGAGAGAAGAAAACACAAAAACGTTGAAGAGGGCAGTGATTTTTTCTGCACCCGATAGAGTCATTGGGTGAAAAATTGTCAAAAAATCTTTCGAGGTCACGTGATCGCGCTTAAGTCTGGGCCTACCGAAAGCGGCAATTTCGTCACCGCGCTAAACTTAACCGTGACTCAGGTTGTGGAGACGGTATATTGGGTGAACAAGGGTTTGCTTTATTGAAAAGTAGAAGCCTGTCAAACTTGTGGCTTATCACAAGAGTTGATGTCGGCGTGTAGCAGGCACCTGGAACAGGTATCTGGATCGGAGGCTTGAATGTTGGGGTTAATCTCGCTATTATCTCACCGGTCTCTCATACTTAAGATCATTCTCGAGTTTACATTGGGCTTCTCCGGTGTAAATCTGGCTCACCTTCTACAATAGAATCTTACGTTTGGACTGCTTCGCGCAAAACAATGTTTGGGATGCTGTATATGGCTCTCTAACAGCAGTACACCGGAGTAGCGCACTTTTCACACTTGCGCGGTATTTTTTTTGTCTGTGGGTAGGTTGGTGCTTTTTCTAGTCTTATTTGACTGGTCCATTGCCTGATCATCCTGCCTAGTTCTAATCCCTCTTCCATCTCACTTGACGAGGCTGTGGAGCATAGTAAATACCGCCCACTGCCAGTTCCGTATTCCAATGATCGATATATGAGATCAACGCTGAAGACAGCGCGATTTCTCTAGGGATCTTAGTTTCGTCAACTTTAAGAGTGAAACCAGCACCTGCGGCAGGAATTACCTGTCCAATCCGCTCACGAATCTCACTCTCCTTCTCTCCCAGGTTGGTCACCTTTTCCAAGAACTTGCCTGAAGTGGTCCACTGATAGGTTGCTCCATCCGCCAATGTGAAAATTCTGTAGCTATCAATGGCATCCACTCGGTGGCCAATAACGTGCCAACCCAACTCGGCGTAAGGCACTTCAGGAGCACGAATGAGTAGTACGTTCGATCTCAGACCTGCTCTCAAAGTCGCCACAGGTTCATCTATCCCATCAGTGCCAGTTCCTGAAATTGCAGAGCTGTACATCTTGTAAGCACCCTTGACAGCTCTCGAACGAACAAACCAAAACACGCGCTGTGACCCATCCGCTGGCCCCAATGGACCAGTCTCCTTTCCGTGGGTGTCGAAAACGTCAAACACCTTGGATCCCGTACCAAACCGTCTTCTAACAGCATACTCAGAGACATCCTCCTTGAGTTCGACGATGTTGGGGATGTACCGAGAAGCTCTTCGATGAGGGTGAAACAGCAGGGCCTTTGCCTGGACGACTGGTCTCATGAGAGGAGAAAGTACTAGCTCGACTGGCATATTGGAAACACACTCAAAAAAGGGGCTTGAAATTGCAACAGCAAAGAAAGTAGCAAAGAGGAAAAAATGACACGAACAGGGAAGGTAGGTTTTAAAAACTGCACTGCAACACGAGGTTTGTGGTATTAGAGTCGTGCGCGGCCCCCGCCCACTTTTCTTGTGCCGGGTCGTGCGGCTCTTTATTCTGTGAATCTTTTAGAGTTTCAAGTTCTGCATATTTGATATGCAAAGGGTACCGTGCATAAATGTTCTGGTCTTTGCAACTACAAAAATACTGAGTTGCAAAAAACAGGTCTAAACCTTTTCAGACCCAGCCATATATCAAGGTCTCGAGGTGCACAAAGAATCAAATGAGATTCCCTAAGTTGACATCTATGTAAAGTCAAACATAACCGTGAGTAAAACAGCTTTGTCTTAGGTTTTCGCAAAGCACTCTCAAAAGATTTATTTACAATGTGAATATGTGAATATGTGGTTTGGGCAGCTTTCAGGTCTTTAGTGTCTCCAATTATGTCACGGATGTAAATCTACTGTGTCAGTAAAATTCTCATCTACGAAGACTCGTTGATAATCTAATATTCAATAATAATAAACAGATTTAAAGAAGTAAAGTCGGAGTGCATAATATTAGCGCCAATAGAAGTCGAAAAATAAAAAAAGGAAAGCCTTGGTGCGTGGCGGAGAAAAAGAAAATGGCTCTTTAAGAGCCAGGAATGAATGAAGAAGTTGGGTGTTTTTCAGATTAGTTCATGAGCAAAAATGAAGAACAAAGGATGAGGGCTGACAAGAAACCGAAAGCTGGGGAAGAGTTGCTTCCGGAGCCTTCGAGAACAGTCGCACCCGCACTTGATTGAGCGGCTGCACTTGCTGATCCTGAACCAGAGGCCGCAGAACCAGAGGCCGCAGAACCAGAGACTGCGGAAGCAGAGGCTGGAGAGCCGCTGGCAGATACCGTCAATGTGACCACCGAAGTAACGTATGAGAGCTCAGCAGTTTCAATGGCAGTAGTCATGGTCTTAGACGTACCCTTCGTGACTGTCGAGAAAACGATCGTCTTAGTGGTCGAGACGTAAGTGTAAAAGTTGGTTGTGGATGTGACTGTGTGAACAGCTTCAGATGTAGAAGCTGCTCCTGCAGTAGCAGTAGCAGTCAATGGACAATAGGTGGTGTATACTGTCTCCACTTCTTCAATCGTTGTGGTAACAGTTGTCAATCCAGTAGTGGCAGTGGAAGTAGAACATTCACCTCCTGCGCACTCAGTCACTGTAACAACTGTAGTCTCTATTGGCAGCAACAATCCTGATGTGGTAGCTTCAGCTGTCAATGGGCAGTAAGTGGTGTATACTGTCTCCACTTCTTCAATCGTTGTGGTAACAGTGGTCAATCCGGTGGTCTCCACATTCGTGGCACACTTGTTATCAACACACTGAGTTACGGTAACAACAGTAGTTTCAATTGGTTCAGCAGTAGCAGCTCCGGTGGCCGTCAATGGGCAATAAGTAGTGTAAACTGTTACCTCTCCTCCAATGGTGGTGGTGACAGCCACGGCGCCGGTGGTTTGGGCCTTCGTGGTGCAGACTCCGTCACTACAAGAGGTGATGGTCACCACGGTGGTGGACACATCATTCACTGTCGAGACGGCGGTGGTCAATGGGCAGTAAGTTGTGTAAACAGTCTCTTCGCCAGAGATTGTCGTGGTGATTTCGGTCACACCAGTAGTCACTGTGAATGGATGACAGCTTCCGTCTCTCTTACATCTGGCAACAGTAATCTCTGTGGTACTCTGCTCAGCAGCACTAGATGAGGACGAAGCGCTCGTGATAGAGGTTGTCTCACCGTTAGAGCCAGATCCAGAGCCGGAGCCCGAGCCGGCAGCACTGGAAGTGGTAGAGGCAGTGGATGACTCTGAGACAGAAGTACTGTCAGAACCTGCAGTTCCAGAAGTTGCAGGCGAAAACAGTGAGGTAGAAATAGACTCACTGTTCACACCAGATCCAGATCCACCAGTCGCAGAAGAGACAGAAGAGGAAGAAGTTCCGGTACCGGAGCCTGCTCCACTAGGCTTTGAGCCTACGGGGGTACCAGAGGCCAACCCAGCAGAGCCAGAAGTCAAACTTGCCGAAGAGGACTCAGATGAGCTTGATCCAATGGAAGATGTCAAATCTAAAGAAGCAGTCGTTGAAGCTCCAGATGAAGCTCCCACGGTGGA
>NW_019172954.1:323907-324785 GCF_000576695.1 Kuraishia capsulata CBS 1993
CTCCAGAAGTAGAAGCTCCGCTAGTAGAAGCTCCAGAAGTAGAAGCACCAGATGAAGCACCCGCGGTGGAAGCACCGGAAGTAGAAGCTGCGCTAGTAGAAGCACCCGATGAAGCACCGGAAGTAGAAGCTCCGCTAGTAGAAGCTCCGCTAGTAGAAGCTCCAGAAGTAGAAGCTCCGCTAGTAGAAGCTCCAGAAGTAGAAGCTCCGCTAGTAGAAGCTCCAGAAGTAGAAGCTCCAGAAGTAGAAGCTCCAGATGAAGCACCAGATGAAGCACCAGAAGTAGAAGCACCAGATGAAGCACCAGAGGTAGAAGCACCGGAAGTAGAAGCTCCAGATGAAGCTCCCACGGTGGAGGCCCCAGATGAAGCACCTGCGCTCGAAATTCGGCTAGTAGAAGACTCTGAAGCAGAAGATTCAGAAGTGAAAGCACCAGATGAAGTTCCAGAGGTATTAGCTGCTGAGGACACGCCTGACGAAACTCCGGAAGAGACTCCAGAAGAGACTCCTGATGAGCCGCTAGCAGAAGAGCCACCAACACTAGCTGAGCTGGCGCCCACCGAGTAATACGATGTGCTCAATGTTGAGAAACTTGCATATGAGTAAGAACCGGTGTTTGAAGGCAACAGAACAGACGAGCCCGTAGAAAGAGAAGGTGAGCTGGAGGAAACAAGGCCACTATTACTCGATGGGGACGATGCCGATGGGGTCGTGCTAGAACCATATCCTGTTGCGATGACGCTACTCAGATCTGTTGTACTTGCAACGGTGGCACATGTACCATGAATAAGCAGCAAAGTATCACAGGTCAATGGCGATGCACAGAACAATAGGATATCATCACAGATATAGCCAAGTGGAAGACCTACTGTGAAGGTG
>NW_019172954.1:329003-339739 GCF_000576695.1 Kuraishia capsulata CBS 1993
AAGCGAGTCCAAGAGCAATTGAACCTGTCGCACTGGTGGAAACAGAGGTACTGGTTTTGGAGCTTGAGGTAACACTTGCAGTGGTTGTGTCAGCGACACAAACTGGTACCAACAAAGAAGTGTCACAGGTCAATCCAGAAGCACACAGCAAAGTGTCTGTGTTACAAGCGAGTCCAAGAGCAATTGAACCTGTGGCGCTGGTGGAAGCAGATGTACTAGAGGCGGTGCCGGTAGTGATACTCACACCTGTAACAGATGCACTGACGACAGAACTGGATCCAGTCGCGATTACACTGCTGGTTCCTGTTTCACTTCCAACAGTGGCACATGTACCGTGAACAAGCAGTAGAGTATCACACGTCAATGACGATGCACAGAACAACAGGATGTCATCACAGATATAGCCAAGTGGGAGTCCCACAGTATAAGTTGTTCCATCGGATACACTAATGGTTCCTGCAGCCGATGTTGTTGCGGCAACGGAGGTGATGGAAGCAACTGCAGTTGACGAGGTTGTGTCAGCGACACAAACTGGTACCAACAAAGAAGTGTCACAGGTCAATCCAGAAGCACACAGCAAAGTGTCTGTGTTACAAGCGAGTCCAAGAGCAATTGAACCTGTGGCGCTGGTGGAAGCAGATGTACTGGAGGCAGTACTGGCAACAGGACTAGTAGTAGTGGGCACTGTGCTGGTGCCAGTGCTAGTTCCTGTTCCTGTCGACACAACGGTGCTTGATTCAGTGGCTGTAGCAGAGTCGGTGGTGACGCACAGACCGTGAACTAGCAGGGTGTCACAACTCAGGGTAGATGCACAGAACAACAAAAGGTCGTCACATATAGCTCCGACTGGCAGGTCAAGCGTGTAAGTGACTAGGCCTGAAACAGAAACCACACCTTCCGAAGTGGAGGTTGCGGAAGTTGAGGAGGTGGTAGTGATAGTACTAGTCTGTACTGTAGTACCAGTATTAGAACAGGTTGAGGATAGAAGACCAAGTGACACACAACTCAGTCCTCCGTCACAGGCAAGAAGAGCACCACAGCTGCCGCCAGCGGTAACTGCTGCTGCCAAATTGACAAAGAACAAGAATGCCAGAAAAGGTCTGAGAACAATCATTCTGGATTCAAGAGCGCAACTTTTTCTTTACCTTTGGGTATAAGAGAGATAAGGTAAGGTAGAAAAGAGCCTTGAAAGGAATTCTAGAAGAAAAGGTCGCAGATGCTTTTTGAAAAAAGGACGAGAGGCCTAGGTTTTAATCATTATCACTATGAAGCCTACACGGGTACTTTATCGGTCTGCTTCTCTTCCTGCTCAGCAACAAACATAAGTGAACAAATGCAAATGTGATGGCCAGATGCTTCGTTCAAGCTGGTATGTCCGACAGATATTCACAGAACGCATTGCGTGTACGTGTCTGAGGCGAGTTTTGACTATAATGTGCAGAACGCATGCAATCCCATGCAATGCATCCCTCTGGATTTGCAACCTCTAGCTTTCAGATCTCGGTTCAGTCTAAGAGATTGTCCGACAGAACTCACGTATCCAGATGGATCTGATTACGCTGAGTCCATGGAGATATTTGTTGCTTTTACGTTGAGACCTACTGTATCTAGAGGTAGTTGTGCTGCTAACGTGCGGCTTCAGTGACAATTGTTCGGCAAAGCTAAAGGTGAATTTTGAGGGATATGGTATTTGCAATTATGTCACCTTTCAATTTTCCTTTTCGAATTTGTCCGTGACATGGGCAATTTCTAGAGTACACACAAAGTTTGCGACCTCACCCCGGCAGGTGGCAGCTTTACAGTCTGTATAGGGAAGGGTGTCTGCCTGCAGACTAATGCGTTTCAATTTACTTCCGGTAGCGAACAACGCACAAAAGGGTAAAGCGAAATTCACGTAAGCGAAGGACAAAATGGGCCGATTGTATAGATACCTATTGCCGGTCATACGTGGGAGTATCCACTCTTGGTGCGTAACTCGGACTTGAGAGCTGTTGCCTCGTTGGTCACTGCGAGGTAAGCCCGAGCGGTAGAGGTCGACGGAGATATCACTGAGGCTATTCCAAACAGATATTCCCCATATTACATGTACGAAATCGCATCACCTACTGTTTTTAACCCAGGATAAAAGGAAATACAGTAAATAAAGCCTCAATCTCTGTTGTTGGAGTCAAACCTATCGCAGAGAATGGTTTAGATCAGGTTTCTTTTAAAAGGTTGAGACAATAACAAGATGACGGCCTTGCATAAGTGATATGTGGCTCACAATAAAAAACAGCCTCGATTAGGAGTTAAAAAGCCAAATTCTGAGCGGATGCATGCAAGAGAAAATACAAAATGAAAGGCGAATGTGGGCGGGCAGCCTACGTGGTCGGCACGAAAGGCCGCCCTTTCAGACCGTGTTTCCCCGCCTTCTCCATGTCCACGGGTCGGATGAGGTTGAAAAAACAGCCACATGCGTGCCCTTGGATGGAACGGGTGTGCCCGGATATGTAACGCATGATCTAATGAAGCCTTCAGCAGTTACGTTAAGGCTTAGCTGAATGGCTTTCCCGAGATTCATTAAACCTGAATTCTGGGCAAGTAATTTCCAGAATAATACCTTTATTGCTGCAGACGTATTCTAATTCTTCCAGATTTGGCCATTTCGACTGCTTCCTCTGGAGGGATGTACGATGAAATTCAGAGGCGTCATTTTATGCACCTACTCAAGCACGGAATATTTCACGTTACACTACACTGTATAGAAAAATCAGGACGCCCCGATGGCCCCTCCTTTCACGCAGAGAGACTTCGTTTCAATTGCATTTTGACAAATTTCTGTTTTGTTCAAAAGCTAGCTCTTCTATCATCTCGGCAAACCATAACCGACCGCCCTAGTACAGTTTTCGTTCTGTGACCCGGATTTGATGTTGGTATACGGAACCATCAATGCTATCGCCTAAGTAACGCCGGTTCGGTATAGGTCTTGGTCTCCATTTACGTGCCACATTTGGTCACAGCTGTATGGCAAACCCGAAATTTCATCCCGGAAGTCGAGACTTATCGCCTGTTTTGGGAAGCAGCACCACAGTATTGGTCCCGGCTTTTTACGATATGACGCCCTTGCTCAGTTGGCAGCAGGTATGGCAGGTTAGGTAAGTTGATAAAGCTGAAAATTAGGCGGTTTGGTCCCCCCCCCCCTATCAAATCTTTGATAGATCCCGGCTTTTATTAGACCAGAACTGGCCTGGTTAAATAAACCGTCCCAGCTCGGTCCAGAGACTCACTCCAGCTCCAGCTCCAGCTCTTGCTCTTGCTCTCTGCTTTTCCAAGTTCCCCCGAGGCAGCAATTCCAACTGCGGGTGTTACGAATGAGGAAGCTTACGCAAGCACATCAGATCTCTGATTTTGTCATTGAGCTTATTTGAATCCGATGCCGGTTGTTAATATGTCTACCTTTGTAAACCGTATCTGGTAATAAGTGCCTCCCAACTAGGGTTTGAGCTGAAGAGGGCTAAATATGACCCACCCATTTGCGGGCCAGGTTTCTTCGGCAGGCTGCAACCTGGCAGACCCTGATCGTTACGGCGGGTAACGCAAGACTGTATAAACGAGTCACTTACGCTCTATTGTTCCTATTATGCTAATCGGCATACACCGCCGCCTTCATCATCTTCGAACAGCGACCTCGTTTTATTCTCGTCCCCCCTCCCCCCACGCATATATTCACTTGTGGTTGTCTCTGTTTATGACCCTGTGTGTACAGAGATATAACCAAAGATCTAGAGATTCGAATCTCTGGGCACATGTGCCAGTAGATCTTGTGATTCGATAGGGTTAAGATTTGTAGATCTGCTATTACCTGAAATTTTATAACAGGCATGGACTCAGGCGGAGAACTTTGTATGGAACTCAAGATGCATCTTTTCACATTTGCATGCATATTCCGCAGAAGTGGGACATTCCCGGTTCTTCATTATATAAGCAGAAGTAGACTTAAATGGGAATTTCAAAAGCACCAGATTTTCAAGGCGGAAAGCACAAGTGAACAACAACACTTTCCTGGCATACTATGCCGATAGGCTAAACCTCTTACTCTGCATGCGGTCTTTATGCCATACCGCTTTGAGTTACTCTGAGTTACTCTAAGTCACTCTGAGTTGTGCTTTACAGTGTTGGATTTACGATGTATTGTCCGATGCCACGAGTTAACGCATATAATTTGTGACTGTCAATCTTGCTTGAATTCCGCCTCTCTCGCCATGTAGAGAGGGCTAAATTTCAAATAAAAAACAATGTCACTGGTTTTTTACATGTGTGTACGGTCACTGTCGAATTCGGACCTCCCTAGCATCAATTCTGTTCACCGAAGCTGGATCGCATATGCAGTCGGTGGCCCTGGAGACTATGTCGGCGGGACCCAATTCAATATTCAAGTGCTTCTAGCACTGTGTCAACTGCCGATATTTTCGCCGGATTTGGTTTGCATGCAGGGAAGCGAAGTGTTGCAGTCTAAAAGGCCGATCGAGACACCCAAGTCTTCTGACAATTTTCAAAAAATGCAGTCACTACAGGATATTACATTCTATATACATTTTCAAGATGGCCAATTACATACAAGTTCCAGGATGGGCAGCCCAAGAGGAGAGCAAGATGTTCAAATCCGTTCGAACGCATCAATGCGTTGTCAGCTCAAGCCGGCGATTGTGTTTCATTCGGCGCGAATATATGCATTCACAGCTATAGGGGGCGGTGTCGGTACAATCAAAAGCTTATCGAACATTCTCCCAAAAGAGAATACGACATGCCAAAAAGAATATACCAGCCACGAGTTAAAGCCGCTATGATTGCTCAGGATGGGAAAGTCTTGACATTGCATCCGTCTCTGGTTTACTGCGACAGATCCAGGGTCTCAAAGTCAGAGGGCAACTCTCCAGTGTCTCCAAGAATTATCTCGCTTCCTCCCTCTTGACCGACTAGATACGTTTGAGCAGATTCTCTTATATCCTCGATTTCAACTTCCAGGAGTTGATCCCTTCTTTGCTGTCTCGTGTCATTATCAATCCCATGTAAGAACTCCATCATACCCTCTTCTTTGACACTCAAGGGGGAATCCACTTTCTGGAATATAGTTAGTTTGGAACGGTCCAAATCCTCTTCGGTAACACTTTCGATCGAATCTATCATCCACTCGCCCGATTTGGCGAACACTGAAAGTGAATTCAAAGGTTTGGGGTCTCGGTATGAGTAGAAACTGAATATTCCGTTGAGCGCGCTGAATTGACTTCCGCCACCATATGCGCCCCCCTTCTCCCTGACTTCTGTGTGCAGTCTCTTGAAATTCAAGAGCTGCGTCATCACCTGTAAAGCTGCACCACCATTATCTGTATAGGATAAGCCAGTGCTTAGAGACTTGGATGCAAAGGAGACCTGACTCGGTAACTTGACTCCGGCCCTATAAACTCCATCAGTAACAAAAGGTAACTTAATGTCCCTTACGAGACTCTCACTTCCCAAAGAAGCATATCCATTCTGGGATAATCCACCGACAAATTTCTCAAGTTGTGCAACTTGCGAATCTAAAGACTCACGATTACAGGTAAGCGCGAACCTGTAGTTCTGGGTTCCGCTCATCAATATCTCTTGGATCTTTTTCAACTGTGGAATCACCTTGGTCTGTAACTCTCCTTTGGAGTTCCACTCTCCTAATTGTTTCAAAAATTGGACCTGGCGAATGCCGCTGAGATGATCATCAATCAATGCTACTGGAGAGATGAATGAAGTACCATACGACTTTGCATACCCGTGGCCATTACTCACAATCGAGCTCACATTATCGGCACTCAAGGATTTTATCAAGGTAGACAACTTGTCAGTGTTATCAAAATTTGTCTCCTTTAGCAATCTCTCCCAAAGGCCAATAACTTTTTCGAATTTGTTGTCAAGGGAAACACCAGAAATTGCCAGTTTCAGCACTGGATCGACGATGTTATCAGGGGTGTTTGATACAAACACAGAAGCTTGTAGTCCTCCTGTGTGCAGTTTGATTTGATCCTCTAATGCGGCCATGGACTCGGTCGTGGTTCCCAAACTAGTCAAACAATCTGTGAACAGGGGCAAGTATGAAAGCAACGAAATTGGAATCTCAGAATCTATGGTCTTCGTGGCCCTGAAGTAGGTCAAGCCATTAGACTTGCTTGAAACTCTAGCGAAAAGTCTAGAATCAGTTCCCAAGGCAGACTCTTTCAAGTCCACAGCATTCCCATCTCTTGAAATGTCAGAAATGCTCAAACTTGGCAAACATGACAAATCTTGTTCTTCTTCCTGCTTCGAAGCGAGAGTGCTTCCTCTTGTGAAGATTATTTGTTTATCTTCTGGCGTTAATTTTTCCACCATGCTGGTAAGACGCTTTTGTTCTTCTTGGGCTATTTTAGCCTCAAAATCAGGGTTTGGGGTCATCGTGAACTTGAAGTGGTTACCATTTAAAAAATGACGTTCAATCAGTTCCGTGAATATCTTGTCTCCCCTAGAATCGTACTCTGCAATGAATTTGGACATTGTCTCCTTCCACTCCATCATCTCTAGTGGATCAACCTCATCGACCCACCCGGAAATCACTGAGTTGAGTAATCCCAAACCAAATGAGGAACTCTCCACCTTGCGTCCCAGCTCGATCTGATTGATGATGGCTTGGACTTTATCCTTGGGGAATCCTTCATCGCAAGCCTCTTTCAAAATATTCGTCACAATCTCTTCGAAATTGCCAGAAACCTCTTTTGTCATTCCTTGCGCCCCAATAGTAAAGATATTCACAGCAGGCATGGACTCCATACCGCTGTTCACAGAGAAATCAGTGACTAGATTGGATTCCACCAGTTTGACGTATAACGGAGCAGAGTGACCATCTGAAAGTAAGTTGTTGAGCACCCTCAGTTTGAAAGTCTCGTACACATCTTTGGGAGAACCAGCAAACCACGTCAACGACGTCTTCCATTGAGTCTCTATAGGAATCATTGGATCCACAGGACCTTCCAGTTCAACAACCTTGTTTCCAGAATCGAGTGTAATAGGTTGTCTTATCAGGCTCCGCTTGTGTCTTTTGCCAAAGTGCACGAATCTTTCATTGATCGTTTCGAGATGCCTGGACAAAGGCATGTCACCATACGTGAAAGTCCTGGAGTTAGAAGGATGGTAATTCGTTGAGTGGAAATCAACCAGGTCAGGATATTGCAAAGACGTGATGTGAGCTGGGTCACCTCCTGAGTTTTGTAATGAAGGGTAAATCGACTCTTGGAATCTGATCCAGAAGTAGTAGAACGGGTCTGACATCTGACCCTTCATCTCGTTGTATACCACACCCTTGAAGATCAAAGGCGAGTCCTTGTCCTTTATATCCTCATTCTCCAGTCTCCATCCCTCTTGAAAGAAATCTTCTTCGGCCAAAGTTGGGTTCAGCGTGGCGTCCAAATAAACGTCCATCAAGTTGTAGAAGTCCGTAGAGTTCGTGGTGGCAAATGGATAGTACGTATAATCATGGGCGGTCATAGCATTCATGAAATTCGACAAGCTTCTGTTCAACATTTTGAAGAAAGGATCACGCACTGGAAACTTATCAGACCCACATAACGTCGTGTGTTCCAGTATGTGCGGCACTCCCGTATGGTCTGGAGGATTGGTCTTGAAAATAATACTGAAAACGTTGTTCTTATCATTTCGGTCAATATGAAGATGGCGTGCTCCTGTTCTATCATGAACAAGATCAACAGCGGTTAGAGACAACTCCGGAACTGGCAATACCCTCTCCACGCTGTAGCCAGCTATCTTCTTCTTCAATGGATACTTTCTCAACATCCTTGGGGCGTTGTAGCTTGAGGTGGCCGCACCCCGGGCAAGTCCGGGTAAGCGCGGCACCTTAGAAATCCTTTTCCATGCAGTCAACATTTGTGTAACAGGTTAAGCAGCTACTGGTCTTTGTTCTGAAAGAAAACAATGATATCTTCGCACTTTGTTCATTGAACATTCTTCCAGAGTCGTGTCCTTGCAAATCTTGTCGTCACGGCGCCGCTGCAATGAACCTATCTGGTGCCTTACCCAACCCAAAAAAGTGAACGTCGGGCTCGGCAGAAATCCTTCCGGTTTTTCCCGGAAATAACCCGAAACCGAAAATGGTTCTCAAGATTTTCGGTTTTCGGGAATTGGATGATATACGCCTCAAATATACAGCGTACAGAACAGACGTAGTTGTCATACAGTATGGCTGATTGGAAAATTGTGCCCTAATCAAAAGACTTGTAGTACAGATTCACAAAGAGATGTTATAAAGCTGTTTTGAATGATATATATAGAACTACAACATCAGGTGAGTCGCAAACCCTACGCGTCCAAGGACGCGTGCGGACAAAAATTTGGCCACATGATGACATTACCGAAAAACAGACCCCACCCTCGGTAAAAATCCGAAATACGAAATCCGAAAACCCGAAAAACCGGATTTTGCTGAGCCCACTGAACGAACAGGTTGAATTCTGCTATGCACGACCGATCCAAGACTGGTACCTCACACGGTGTATTGAGGATCGGTTCCTTTGACAAGGTAGTGTCTCTCTTCCACATTCAGAACCAAGATGCGAAGTTTCAAAGGTTTGTTTTTAGTGCTTGGCTTGGCTTCAGTGGCGCTTGCCCAGAAGGCAATGGTGACAAACGAGTCTCCCCAGTTCTGCACTGGTATGTACAGCAAACAGGACTGGGGTGGGAACATCGAGCCCTACATCAAGGTGGATTTGGAGTATTTCCTTACAAAGGATGAGAATGGCAATTCATCGATCTCAATTGTCATCTTTGAATACAGCGATATTGATGGATTGGGAGTACAGGTGTCGGAGACTTCTAAGCACTACGTGTGCTCGGAAGAGCTGGTAGCTAAAGGATTGTGTGACAGTAGCGAACTGTATCAATTCATTGTCAACAAAAATGTTACCACCAAGGCGGAAGTTTTATCGACTGTGCTTACTACTTATGGTGATAACGGTTTGCAGTACAAGATCGCAAGGACCGGTTACTACTGCGTGGCTTGCTTGTCTCCGCAGGACTTCGGTAGCTCCAAAAACACCTTCAAAGTGCTGGTGAACTTCCAAAACGCATTCGGAAGTCTCCCCGCTGCCGATATCCCAAAGCTGCCGTTGTATGGCTTGCTTTCTATTGTTTATGCTGTGTGTCTTTGTGTGTATCTGTTCCAAGTGTTCAAACACAGATCCGAGCTTTTGCTTTTGCAAAAGTACCTGGCTGGGTTCTTTGTGTTCCTGACTGTGGAGAGCATCTTCACGTGGTCGCTTTTTGATGTCCAGAACAACAACAGGAAGTATCCGTTGCCGGGTGCCATCAGCTTCTACGTGTTTTTCGTTTCCTTGCTGAGCTCATTCAAGACCTCGTTTTCACTGTTTTTGCTACTGATCATTGCCCTTGGCTACGGTGTTGTCTATCCTAAGCTAAACAAGAAGCTCATGTTGAAGGTAAAGATTCTGGCTGGTTGTCATTTCATTTTCGGTGTTGGTTTCATCACATACTCATACCTCAGCACTCAATCCCAACCGAACTCTGGTGCTACTGGCGAAGATAGCAGCGCTGGCGCTGGCTCGTGGTTGGTTCTGCTTACGGCCATTCCATATGCTTTCACTCTGGTGGCCTTCTACTTTTTGATCCTGTCGAGTCTTTCCAAGACCGTGAAACTGTTGGCTGAAAACAAACAAATCGTGAAGCTGAAGATGTACCAGAAGCTTTTCAGGCTGATCTTTGCCTCTTTATTGCTTCTGATCTTTGCCTTTGTCATTTCGATCATTCTGGTCTTCAATGACTCACTTACGGACTCGATCGAGAAATTTTGGAAATTCAACAACGTCTTGACTGACTTCTGGCCCTCGTGCCTGTACTTCATGGTGTTCATTGGTATTGCCATTATCTGGAGACCGACTGATACTTCTTATTTGTTAGCCCTCAGTGACCAGGTACCCAGCAACGTGATTGACGAGGAATCGTCTGAACAGCCACCGGTTGTATCTGGAGACCCCAGTCAGTTTGGAAATGAGTTTGAGTTCGACGATTTGGACAGTCTTGAGAGTGCAGGATTGGGCCGTTCTTCTGTGAATCCTTTCGACGACTCAAACAGGTACGATTCGGCAAAGGTCAAGAAGCCAACGCCTACAGAGGATGAGTTCGACTTTCCACAAGATGATGCGATTGAGTTTGATCTAGAGCGAGAGCAGCAAAAAATCGAACAGGCATCAATAACCTCGCCGCCGCCAGGATATCGAGAGCTTGAAGGGAGTTCTTTTGCACTAGAAGACGAGCTTGAGAATGATGATGAAGAGGAGGAGGCACACAAGACGGCGTCCAAGTCTAAAAAGGAATGATAGAGACACAGAGATTATTCACATATAAGCACAATGATTCACTTGAATATATTGATTTATTAGAACTGTTGTAGCGTTGCAAGCGGTATCGTGCTCGACCAGAATGTCCCCTAATGCGTCCCCCATGCAAAGCCTGCATGACGAAACCCCACTAAAAGCAGTTTTTGGGCCAATTCCAAACTAGAAGTGCCAAATATATCTCAAATATCAATTGCCACAAAATTGCAAATAAAATGGAGTTTGCGGAGCGGGGCTTAAACTTCCAAGTCCGGTTTGGTTTGTCCGAGGAATGCTTACCAATTGTCCGAGTTGCCACAGCCGAGTGGGTCGTCTAGTATATAAGACCAGTGC
>NW_019172954.1:340045-341075 GCF_000576695.1 Kuraishia capsulata CBS 1993
TTAAGCGCCTACTCCACAACTCAGACTAGGGCCGAATTCGCCAGAATTCTCAATACCAATCTCGTTTCTGCTGCCATTATTATGGACAAATTTGAGCCATTGCTGATCAAGTCCAAGGCACCCAGAGTTTTAAATATCAGTTCGGGTCTCGGAAGCAGCACGGAAGCACTGGTTAACAAGTGGGGGAACAATGAAAAGTTTCTATTTTCCTACAATGCTTCTAAGGCCGCTCTCAATATTTTGTCCATCAATATTCGGAACCTGTGGAACTCCAAGAATTACGGAATCAAGGTGGTTGCGGTTGACCCAGGCTACTGCGCTACCAATCTCAACGGCAACTCGGGACCGAAGGAGGCATCCAAGGGAGCCCAGGCAGCATTTGTGGCGATTACCACTGACAACTTCGAAATTCCATTCATTAGATCTGAGACTAATGAGTTGGTTTTAGAGGCAGCACCTTTCTAGCTGGGAAAACTCCTTGAGCACTAAAGTTTTATAGTGTGGTATCTTATATCTAAGCCTTTGAAACTCATAGGGCCTATAACTCCACTGGATGGGTGAATGCAAGGTATTTGATAATTTTGGGATGAGTGTAGATAATAATGTGCCAACTCATGTAGCAATCGCCTTACCAAGTGATCTATCATGCACTCTTTCAATTCACTTAATTTCCTGGAAAATTGGAAAACTTAAAAATTACAAAAAAGTGCCCAAAATAACTGGTAGAGCTACAATTCAATTTACATGGTATAGTCTGTTTCAAATCTGCAATACACCCAGTCCACTTATTATAATATATCTGACATCGAAATCTCAATATATGGCTCCTACACAGGAGCAAACCAAAATTTTCAATTAGCCCGAAAAGCCGCACAGGGTCATCCACCCGCATATCTTTGCATATGCACGCGCGGCTCAAATGATCAGAACCGCAAATGAAACGGAGTTTGCGGAGCAGGACTTAAACTCTAAAGCCCGGTTTTTTGGTTTGTCCGAGGGTGGGTCGTCTAGTATATAAGACCAGTGCAAG
>NW_019172954.1:341594-424041 GCF_000576695.1 Kuraishia capsulata CBS 1993
GTTGGCCCCTACTCCACAACTCAGACTAGGGCCGAATTCGCCAGAATTCTCAATACCAATCTCGTTTCTGCTGCCATTATTATGGACAAATTTGAGCCATTGCTGATCAAGTCCAAGGCACCCAGAGTTTTAAATATCAGTTCGGGTCTTGGAAGCAGTACGGAAGCACTGGTTAACAAGTGGGGGAACAATGAAAAGTCTTTTTTTGCGTACAATGCTTCTAAGGCCGCTCTCAATATTTTGTCCATCAATATTCGGAACCTGTGGAACTCCAAGAATTACGGAATCAAGGTGGTTGCGGTTGACCCAGGTTATTGTGCTACAAATCTCAACAGGTACTCAGGACCAAAGGAGGCATCCAAGGGAGCCCAGGCAGCATTTGTGGCGATTACCACTGACAACTTCGAAATTCCATTCATTAGATCTGAGACTGATGAGTTGGTTTTAGAGGCGGCACCTTTCTAGCTGGGAAAACTCCTTGAGCACTTACATTATATAGTGTGGTATCTTATATCTAAGCTTTTGAAACTCATAGGGCCTATAATTCCACTGGATGTGTGAATGCAAGATATTTGATGATTTTGGAATGCGTGTAGATGATTATATGACACACTAGTCCACTCATAGTAATATATCTGACATCGAAATTCCAATCTATGGCTCCGGCACAGGAGCAAACCAAAATTTTCAATTAGCCCGAAAAGCCGCACAGGGTCATCCACCCGCATATCTTTGCATATGCACGCGCGGCTCAAATGATCAGAACCGCTTCTGTAAATTCGGCTATGAAAAGTATATCTAAACCGAGTCCCAGACTAGATTTACTGCCCCAGGCTGCAAGCATGAACTCTCTGACTGAAGCAAAAGTGTAGGAATGATGCATGTTATCAATTTTTCTTTGAGCATCCAGAAAGTAATCACGATGTTCCCTTTTGATCGCTGCTACCCCAGCAACAGTTAGAGCCCACCCTCCAATTGCAAAGCAGTGGGATGAGAAAGAGATCTGTTTCATTGCATCGTAACAACCCTCCACACATTCCTGAATTAAGGGATCCTGCTCTGTCAGATTTGGGCGCAAAAGCTTGGAGATCAAAATCAGCGCTGCCTTAGCCGTGGCAATTCCCATTAGTATGCTGTAATCTATCAGTTTCTGTTTCTGAGAAGACTGAATACCAACAGACTGCATTTTTGGGGGAGTGTAGTTTCTTGCCCTCGATTCCAGCTCGAATATCAAGCCCGGAGCCAACGGTGTCGTCTGTTTGGACAGCCAGGAGATCTTGGCCACAAGCTCAAACGCTTCAAAAGCTGCCCCAAAACACGGGCTGTTCATCCAAAAGCCAGCACGGTAATGCTCAAAGAGGTCACGTCCAATGCGGTCAAATACCACGAAGGGCGAGGGCAAAATCTTCAAGCGCTCTGGGCTGCACCATAGCAGACATATAGCGTAGTTATAGGCGAAAGAGTCAAAAAAGATAATATCGCGAGGAGAACTGATATCCAAAGAAGATTTGTCCATCTGCAGTGAAGACGTATCGTTTATCTCTTCAATCACCGCTTGTTTTTTCTTCTTCAGCAATAGTTTATATGAGATTGCGAGGTTCTTTGTGGATTTCTCCCAAGATCTGGCATATATCCTACTGGATATACACAATAACTGAGAAGCCACACCCATCCAGTCTTCTGTATATCCGGAACCATTCGTCTCCAACTCATGGTTAATGATCCCAATTGACTTGACATATTGCAATTCTGCCTTCTGGTTCATTTCAGGTCGACAATGAGAGAGATAATAGGCACTGCAAAGATAGAACAGTTCTCTCAAACCCTGACTCTGGGATCCAGCAGAGATGAATAGGGCCGAAGGCTGCATATATTTGGAGACAAAAGGTTGCGGACTAATAGATGGGACGAAATAGTTCACATAAAGATAGTACAAATGCGCACTTTGCAGATCCAGAGTCACTCCGGGGATCCAATTATGGTAGTTATCCATCGGCAGCGGAGACAGCAATATCGATTCTATGAGGGCTCGTTGATCAGACTCAATATTCTCAGAACGTTCTTGTTTGGCCGTTAGCGACTGTTCTTGAGATCCGGGACCCGAATTTTCATTTTGGACGAACCCAACTTGAGCCACGATCTGGATAGCTCTTTTTGGTCGTTTGTTCCGCCGAGTTACTATCCCTGAATCAACAAAGCGGCTTTTTCTGGAACGTTTGGCGGAGTCGTATTTCTCCACCTTGAATTCCGCAGTATGCGGCAATGAAGACTGATTGTCTGGCCAAATGCATTTGAAAGTCCCCCTGGAGCAGTTGAGGCATTCGGGGGAAGATTCGTCACACTTGATCTTCCTTTTGCGGCCTGTTTTTCAGAAGGGGCACGAGTTAGTAACTCCGCGATATCGCTCCGTCTTGCCGAAAAAGCTCAAACTTACATGTAAAACAGCCTGTCTTCTTCCTCTTTGAGACTCTTTTCTGTGTGAAAAAATCCATTTCTTGCCGTACCGTAAAGATTGGTGCTCACGGGGCTTCCTGCTCGCCCTTTTGGAGACAACCCTTGATCTGAAAATGATAACGACCATGTCTTTCCAACAATCGCGATAAGAAAAGACGTGCCCAGGCTAATTAGGTTGACAATTTTTCTTTGGTTTAGTTAGAAGAGACAGACATGCAGCTGAAAAATTTACTACCTACAAATATTTTGAAAAGCGCATACGATGTTCGCTAAAGAAGATGTCTTGGTACTAATATTGCACCAACTGGATGCATACAACTTGAGCAAGAGTACAAAGGCCCTGAAGAAGGAGCTCAAGGAGAGTGGGATAGACACAGAGAAGGCAGTCGTTGACATGAGTTTGCAAGAGCTCTTGAACTTGCAAAAAGGATCAGATTCGGAGGGTGATTCTTCTGAGTCTGATTCTGACTCTGATTCTGATTCTGATTCAAGCTCGAGCTCTGACTCTGAGTCCGACTCTGAGTCCGAAGCGGAGGAAACCAAAGAAGAAGAGAAGAAAGTGAAGGCCTCTGAATCGCCAGACTCAGGTTCGTCAGACTCTTCGGACTCTTCAGACTCTTCGGATTCTTCGGATTCTTCGGAGTCTTCGGATTCTTCGGACTCTTCAGACTCTTCAGACTCATCGGACAGCGAGTCTGACAGCGACAAAAAGGAGGAAGAGAAGAAGGAGTCAGACAACAATTCCAGCTCTAGTTCTAGTGACTCCGACAGCTCGAGCTCGAGCTCAAGCTCCAGCGACTCTAGTGACTCTAGTGACTCGAGTGACTCGGAAGTGGAAGAGAAACAGAATTCAAAGAAGAGAGCTTTATCGGAAGACGAATCATCCAGCTCAGACTCCGAAAGTGAAGAACCACCAAAGAAGGTTCAGAAAGATGTTCCATCGTCTGCCACTGCTTCTCTTTCCTCTGCAGGATCCCAATCACCTGAATTGAAGGGTCAAAGACACCATTTCTCTAGAATAGAAAGAGAGAAGATATCTTTCGAGGACCAGGCTCTACTCGACAACGGTTACAAAGGTGCTGCCGGTACATGGGGAGAGAAGGCTAGTGAACGTCTTTTGCAGGTACGCGGAAAGGATTTCACTAAAAACAAGAATAAGATGAAGAGAGGTTCCTACCGTGGAGGTTCCATCACACTCTCTAGTGGAAGCTACAAGTTTAAAGATTGAATATTTGGTCGTTTTGTCATTGGGCTTGGCGTTCAATGTTCTTTCAACTTGTTCATTTCTTAGAATGTAATACATATGCTAAATTCATGATACCGTAGACACAATGGATTTGACCCATTCTCCTAGGTTGTATTTTTTGTTCAGCTCGTCCAGACTGGCCTGCTCAGAATCAATATCCTTCGCAGCCTTTTGCAAGCTTTGATCGAACTCCGCGTTAACTTCTCCGGTAATAACAAGTTTGACGTCGTCATCTGAAAGTCTTGTAGAGAAAAGCTTTGCTATATCGTCACCGAAGGGAATGAATATCAGCGACTCGCTCAATGCACTTGTGTCGATAAATTGGGCATTCATCAATAAAAACACAGTTTTGAATAAGCTTGATTCATGTACCCGTTCTAGTATCACGTTATTGGAGGAGTCTGATATGGAGTCCCAGTCGTTTCTGACCAGCAATCTCAGCCAGATAATTCTCTCTGCCACATCAATGAACCTAGGAGAAACCGGATACGATTCTCTTTTCAGCAACACAATCAGCTTGAATGCATTGTAAAAGAATGCCTCCATATTGACGGTTTTTTGATCCACCAGAGTCAGAAAATTAATCAAATCGGGTATGGATAACGGGTATTTCTCGCCCAGAGTTTCCATGTATCGTGCGAAAAATGGCTGGAGTCCTTCGTACTTATGGCTCTTCAGATACGTGGTCGAAAACTCATTTTTCCAAAAGCTTACCTTCTTTTCGTTGGATTCATCAGCAACAAACACACTCAGTTCTTCCTCTATCATCTGTTGGAGGTTGACCGTGGACATTTGAACTTTGATGCCTCTCAGCAGTTCCGAAGCATCGTTCCCACCCTTTGCGAATGCAATGATAGACAATTTGGCGATGCTCAGCTCAAGCATCTTGTTCTTGTAATTCTGATTGGGGGTTTGACTGACAGCAATAAGGGTACTGGCAGCCTTCTCGTAGTCCCTCTCAAGAACATTCTTGATCCATGAAACATCGCCGTGTCTTCCATCAGACAGGAACTCATTCAAGTATGGCTTGAACTTGGGAAACTCTAAGAACGCCATGCTCAGTTTGTCCTCCGAAATATAATATTCATACATTGTGGCAGCAAATTGGTATCCAAACTTGTTCATGTAACTTTCAAAACTCAAGTAGACCTCCTCCAGATTCAACTCAAACTCCGGTTTTTCATTTTCCCGGGCGAATTCTATCAGAGATACAAGTTCCGTCCTCCTTGCTTCAAGAACCATGCACAATGTCTCAAAATCTTCAAAGAACTCAGCCAAAGTGAGAATGCTTTCTTGATGGTTTGCCAGAAGAGCCAAAGTAACCCAGTTCTTGAAGGTCTCATCATAGATCAGACCATAATTCTTGGAGATCTCGAGTTTCGATGAACTCTCTGGTCGCTTGGAGTTCCATTGCAAAGCATCGTTAAAGGCATAGTAACAACTTTCCGCTAATCCAGCTGCAATGATGGTTTTCTCGTTATCAGCATTCTTCAGTTGATCAGCATTTCCCGATCCAAACCTACCCAAAAGCTGGTCCACTTTGAAAAACAAATCACTCTCGAGCGAGATTGGTGGATTGATATTGGATCCAGAGTAGCTTTTAATACCCAAACACGAATACCGGATGTCCCTTTCGATCTCAAGATAAGCATGGGCTAGAACATCTTGCATCAGGCTGGCCACAGAGTCCACATGAGTTTTCTCAAGAGCATCACTGTTCAACAACTGGCCCAGGAAAGCTGACAGAACATCTAAAATAGAGGTTACATCCTTTGAAAAATAATCACGAATGACTGCTGAACCATCGTTCGTTCCGGTGACCACCTTTATTGCTGCTTCCAAAGTTTCCACGAAATCTGTGGAATCCGGATTGTTGAAATTGCCGTAGAACCTTTTGGCAATCGCAATTTTCTCCAAAGAATTGAGAACCAGTAGCTTGATGTCTTCATCAATGTACTCCAGGAAGTTGGTGCGAACATAATAAGCTAGGTTTTTCAGTGCAGTAAAGCGCTTTTTCAGATGTGATTCCAGAGACGGTACGAAAGACGGTAAGTACCTCGATTCGCTTGTTAATATCTCAGCCACGGTCAGCTGAATGGCTTCCTGAACATCATCAGAGAGCAACCGCAGGCCTGATGAAAGATCGAAAAACAATGGGTTCAACTCAGTAACATCCTCGCCGCCAAATATTATCGCCTGTTCAATGTGGGACTTTATCAAAGAGACAGAATCGTTGAACTCGAGTTCCAACGGAGGCTCCGCATCATCACTGTACTTCTCAACACGCAACAGACCATATCCATCAGAGACAGCAATACACGAGGCGTTTGAATAATCAGTCTGGTCTTCGCAACCAAAGCCGAGAATAGTGACATTGGACCTGAAGCGCACAAAATCTTCCCACTTTCTCGAATGAAGCTCGTTCGCAGATAAGCTCAGAGGGACATCAGTGAGCACAACAGCACCTCCCGAAACAACGAACGCAGTGGAGTAAGGCGAGGGCAAGAACAAAGAGTTTTTATCATCTCCATGGGCAATATAGCTAGTAAGCCGATAGGATGAATGAACACTGACACCAGTCTCATCAACAGATATGGTGAATAGAATGAGATATCTCTCCAAAGTGGAAGGCTCTTTATCAAAGCTGGCCAGTAGAATAAGGCCCTGAGAGGCCAACAGTTGAAGGTCCTCAACACGGAAACTCAGACGGATGTGAGGGTATATCTCAGCGATAGGAGAACATAGATCATTCTTGATATTATGAGATGAAATTGGAACCACAGAACCATTACCCTGTTGGAAAAGCGACAAATTGCCGTCAGAATCCTGAACTATAAGTTCCCTCATTCCAGAATTTAGCTCTCTTCCTGATCTCAAGGCAACTATTCTCGAAGAGTTCAGGTAGTTCCGCATGTCATAAACATTGTTACCAAAGACAATTCCCAAAAAAGATCTTTGAGAGCTCTGGATCTCAGATTTGCTGAGGCATGGTCTACCCGCGCCATCAGCCAAGTGCAACGCAAAGAGCCTTTTTGCAGAGGTCGAGATAAGAACAGTGAAGTTGCCAACGAACTCGGCTTTATCCACGAACTCCTTGTTGAGCTTGAGATCTAGCTCTTTTCCGTTCAGAAATCCAACAGCAGGCGCAGAGACCACCGATTCGTGGTATCGCACCCTACCAGATACAGCATCAATGACCACCAAACCTGGATACTTTGAACCTGGGAGACTTGGCAATAATACTGCCTTCGCAGGAACACTATACTCGTTTGGCTTGTATGAAAAGGTCGCGACTTCAGGTATGCTGTCATTGGTTGCGTACTTCCACACCAGAACATGATCCAACGAGACTACAAGGGCATAACCAGAACTGGAATCCACCAAGGCATCCTTCAAAGACCCATCGTTCACTCTGAGAGCCTGGGGCGCCGCAATCAGTCTTGAGACCTTGTATCTTGTTGATCTGGTGAGCTCAGTTGAGGACTGAGAAGGTATCGATTGAGTCGCCTTACCCTGGTCTCCACTTGAGAAAGACGCGTTGGAGGTGCCATTAGCACTTGCCTTGAGCTTTTTCGCACTGAAAATAGAGGACATAAGCTGCTTATGGAGTGCTCTTTTGGTGATTTTTTGGTGCTCTGTGAATGTGTACATCTCACTCAGTTCTCTCTCGATGAGCACTGCCAAATTTGAATACCTACACAGGGCACGCAACCAGAAAGACTATTGGGTCTACACGACCTAAAAATATTTTTTTATCAGTTCTAAGAAATTTTCGAAGAGGCTTACATATTTCGACTTTGAACGCTCTACACATACAGGAAGATGATTAGAACTATAAAACCCAAGAACAATCGTTCTAAGAGAGCTCTTGACAAGAAGGAGTCAAGGATTGTCGAGAACGTCAAAACCGCTCTCTTCATTACCGGTAAGACTGGAAACAAGATTACGCACGATGCAATGATAGATTTGAGTGCCCTGAAGAAGCCAGACATCAAGAGATTTGACAAAAAGAACGACATCCTTCCTTTTGAGGATCCTTCGAAGCTTGAGTTCTTCAGCGAGAAGAACGATGCCTCTTTGCTGGTGTTTTCATCGCACAATAAGAAAAGACCCAACACTCTCACATTCTCCAGAACCTTCAACTACCAGCTGTATGACATGGTTGAGCTTTCCATTCTGAGCAACTACAAACTGCTACAGGATTTCAAGAAGCGCACTTTCGATGTTGGTATGAAACCCATGTTCGTTTTCAATGGGCCAGTTTTCGATTCTCATCCGGTATACATGCAGTTGAAGTCTCTGTTCCTCGACTTCTTCAGAGGAGAGGTGACATCCATGCTTGATGTCAAGAGTTTACAGCACATAATTGCTGTGAGTGCCGGAGAGCTTGATGATGTTGATAACTCGCTGTCCAAGTTGCCTATTGTTCATTTCAGAGTTTACAAATTGAAAACTTTGAAATCCCCAGAGCCTAAGCTGCCAAGAGTCGAACTCGAGGAGATTGGACCAAGACTCGACTTCAAGGTGGGCAGACATGTATCGCCCAGTCCTGAGGCCGAAAAGGATGCTCACTTGGTTCCTAAGCAACTTCAACCCAAGGAGAAGAAGAACGTGGAGACTGATTTCATGGGTGACAAGGTTGCTCGTATTCACGTTGGCCAACAGGACTTGTCCAAGCTGCAGACACGTAAGATGAAGGGTTTGAAGGCCAGATATGACCAGAATGAGGTGGAAGTTAGCGATGACGAGATTGACGAGGAACACGCCGAAGCGAAGAAGAGAAAGTTGTAATTTTATAGGGGAAAGAGATGAATCATTACTGCGTTTTAGTGAAGGTGTAGCTACCACAAAGGGGAAGGGTCATAAGTTATGAGAAGGAGATGATTAGGGGAGGAACTATTATCTCGTCCAGTTAAATACACACTTTGCCCAATTGCTATCAAGGCTCAGCTCCAAAGTTGCATTTCTCGTAGAAACTTTCCCATAACTCTATCAGCACCTTTTGGGTCTCACATAACCCTTCCCAATAAATCTCAACCATTGATCTGAAATCATCTATTTTCTCCTCTTCAAACAGCGCCAAATGGTCTTTTATCGTGGCGCTGATTTCATTTCTTTGCTCGGTCTGTTTGGCGAACTGTGTTTCCAAAGATTGTATCTCGCTTTCGTACTTGTCAATCTTGTCAAATTGGTTATGAAATTTGGCCTTGAACTTGCCGAGATTCTTCTGCTTTTTGCTCAGCTGCGATTGCACATTCAAGATGTTGTTGCAAATCTTGAACCTGGTTTCGAAAACGATCCTGATGGATCCTATTACCCTGGAATATTCGTCAATGGTGGAACCCAAAGTGAGCATTTCCTGCATGTTGGTCCTCTCCAAAAGCTCTTTAATCTTGATGTTCAGATCCTCAAAGTTCGTGAAGATGTTGGCCAGTTCGTTGTTGATCTCCAGATCAATGAAAGCTTGGATGGTCGTTAGAAACTCGTCAAGTGAGGCTATCGTCTCTTCTCTCTGCGTCACTATCAATTCCAAGGTCTTGGCCAAAGATCTCAACTGGTGGTCCAAATTCTCAATGTAGGCAGGTTTATCGATGAAGAACGGATCAGTTTCAATGTATTTGGGCGAAGACAATGAAAAGGCACCTGTGATCGCACTCATGAAGCCACCACTGGCACTCGTATTCGCGGCAGACAAGGAGGCAGTACTGTAGTCGATGAACTTGCCTGAATCATCATCAACAGACGTGGTTGACTTTTGTGAGGAACTCCCGTGGAAAAACAAGTTTTCGCGTTCTTTTGACTCTACCGAGAATCTTTCGCTAGATAGAAAGATCACAAAGTCATAGTCCTTTTGCAGTTCATCCACCTGAGATATTTTCGTCAGCATCTTCTCCAGTGCAATTCTCCTGCTTTCGATGAACTTCTCCTCGAACCTACCATAAACCTGTTTCTCAGGAGGAGGTGGAATAATGTAACCAGGATGGTTGTTCACAAGTTGGTGATACAACCACCTGAAATCACGGTATCTTCTGTTCACCTCTGTTTCCTCGTTCTTCAGCAGAGGGGACTTCGTCTTGGTCTTGATTGTGTACTCTATATGAGCTGTCGTCAGCTCTCCAACCTTTATCGGATCGCCAACACTGATATCAAATCTGTCAGTAGAAGGACTTTTCCTTCTTATCGGCGTCACAGCAGTGACTGTAGTTTTAGAGGGAGATCCGCCCGTTCTGTGGACATCGTACAATGGTTCGTCAACAGACTTCAGGACATCTGGCACGGATTCCAGCTGCTGGGGAGAATCCTGAGTTCCTGATGCAGTTGATTGTGCCAGAGGATCGACAGGCCCTGATGGAGCATCCTCCACAGTTTCCTTTTTCTTGGTCCTCCTAGGTCTATGGCTCTTGAAGACTCTTGTTTTCCTGTTCGGCGATGTGATTATGGGCGCTGGCGGTCCCTCAGGCTCTTTATTCTGGTCCTTCAAGACGTTTGCTAATGGCGATCTGGTGAGACTGGAATCCATGAACAAACCATCTGAAGATTTTAATTCTGGCGTGGGTTCCTTGAAGGGGTTGGCCACTTGATCATCAGCACCTCCAGCCAAAGACGAAAGCAATTCGCTCTTTTTCGCCTTTATCTCAGCAATCTCCTCTTCTGAAGGGCCAACCATCTCCAAACCATTTTCAACTTCTCCTTCGTCCGTATCCTCATCAGCCACATGTACATCTCTTAGGGTCTGGCCCAATTCTTCGTAGATCACCCCGGAACCTCGCCCCCCAGCAGAAAAATCCACTTCTTCCATAGTCTGGCCATTGTTTTCGTCATTTTCGTCCTCCTCGCTCTGAAATGCATTATGTTGTAGGTCATCTGCGAACACGTTCACATCGTTGGCATAGGGGTTATCGTTAGCACTGAATAGCACGCTGGACGTGGGGTTCGCCGAGATCGCATCACCCCAGTGGGATCCAGATATATCTTCTTCCATGATTGATGTGAATGGCTCCGAGATCGCACTGGAATTGGGTTTGTTCAATGACTTAGTTCTATAGGTGACAAGGGCTGTTCTTGAGGCCGCTCCTACGGTTTACTAGCAAACTATTCGATCACACACGACCATCATTATTACCAAATTATGCAGGACACGACTAATATTGATAAACACGACTTGCTCAGATCTGTCCTGGCTGGTCTTACTTAAAATAACCTGAACAGCTGGACATCTCGGACACGCACGAAAATTGGAGGATCTTCGTTACAAAAATGACCGACTTGACTCCATTCTTCTTCAAATGCATCACCATATACCAGGAAGACTTCAAAAGCCGAAAGATCTTGCCCGACCATGAGAAGTCCACGACAACAGCATCGTCACCTCAAGACTCTTTCATAAAAGAGGCATTGGCGTTGAACCATGCCATGGTCTCGGTCAAAAACTTTGTTGATGAGATCAAAACGGCCTACTTGTTGAATTTCTCGAGTGAAAAGGGACTGACAGCTTCGCAAAGAGACGAAATCGATTCGCAGATAGGTCTGGAGTTGAACAAGATGTCAAAGTCTTTGCAACACATTGAGACATACGAGGCCAAAAGAGTGGAATTGGAGCAGAAACGAAGGGCTGTGCCGAGTGCCAAGATGCTGACTAAAATGCTCTTCAATGGAGACCTGCAAACGGCCGAGGAGCTCAAGGTGGAGACGGTGAACCTGTACAGAAATAGAATTCTGCGGTACCTTTCTCTCAACCTCGCCAGCATATCAACCAGCTTCTTGGAATTGAAAGAGAAGAGACAGAATAGGCAAATGGAGTACAACAAGAGCTCTTTGAACACAACCTCGATGAGCTATGACGAACCACAGCAGCAGCTGTCCGAGGAGATTCCCAGTGTGGAACTGGAACATCACGATGAAATCAAAGAGTCTCTGTCGGACCAGCAGATTCAGTTATTGCAGCAGGAGAATACAGAATTGATTATGAACCTCAAATCCGAGGAATTGAGCAAAGTTGCCAAGTTGGAGACATCTGTGTATGATATAACCACCCTAGTTCGCGAGATCGGGATTCAACTGCAAAACCAGACAGAACAGGTGAACCAACTGTTGGACCATCAAGATGACATGCTTCAGGATGTGTCTATGGGGAACAAACAGCTTATTAAGGCAAGGGAAAGAAACGACAAAAACGCCAGAAGGATGTGCTGGATCATCGTGATAATGGGGATAATACTGTTATCAATTGATTATATACTATGAGCTGATGATATGAATGTTTAATTCTATTATGAGATCGCCTCAGTCATATCGATCACCACATCGGTGGGAATAACACCACTATTAATTGATTATATACTGAGTTATAGAACCGTCTCAATCAAACGCAGATATTCTATAAAACCTCCTCAACCGTTCCCGCCCCAATGGTTTCTCCGTTTTTTCTCAAAACCACTCTACCAAGCTTTGAATCCTGGGCATAGGTTAGAACTGGAATCGGCCTTTCCACCAAATCTATCTCCACCAAAGCATCTTGGTTGGAGCCCAAATGCTTCTTCTTCCTTCCTTCAATATTGGATAAAGTGGCAGGAACAGATATGTTGTTTCTGAACAGAATGAACTGCGATCCAAGTAACAGGGGAAGATTCATCTTGAAGGTTGTGATCTTGCACTTGATCTTCATACTTGCCTGTATTGGAGAGTTGGACCTGGACACAAGGTCTCCCACTTTCACATTGTCTGGCAATGAAAGATTCTTCACTTTCAGAGTGACGAACTCCCCGACAATCACCAGATCTCTGTCCTGCTTTGCTTTAGGAGCACCTGGAGATTCAATATTGGCGAAAATTTTGTCCACAACACCCACATCACCTGATGGAGATACTGCTATCGATTCTCCTGGTTGAATCTTGCCAGAGTTGACTCTTCCTGAGATCAACACATCATCGGAGCTGGTTTCTATGTCATTGATGGACATGATGAACTCATCGTTGAATCTGTCAGCAGAGTCCTCGGAATGCTTCAATTCTGCCTCGGCTTCAAGAACTTCCATCAAAGTTCCCTTACTGTACCAGGAAAGCTTCTGCTTTGCAACAACGTTGCCTCCGCTGAGACCAGAAATCGGCACGAATCTGATTTTCTCTTTGGCGAAAGCCAGATCGTCCACCAAGAACTGGGTAAGCTCGTCCACAATCTGTTCAAACCGGTCCTGCTGCCAGTCTGCTGTATCCATCTTGTTAACTGCAACAACCAACCTGTCCAATCCTAGGTTTCTAGCAATTGTGATCTGCTCCCTGGTCTGACCGCTTAAACCAAAAGAACTCTCGAAAGCGTTCTTTCCAGCGTCCACAATCAACAGGGTCAAATCAGCCTGTGAAATACCGTTTATCATCTGGGGAATAAAGCTTTTGTGACCAGGACAGTCGATCATTGTGAAGAGAGACTTCTCAGTCTTGAATTGGGTCTGGCATATATCCACTGTCACACCTCTCTCTCGTTCATCTTTGGTCTGGTCCATGATCCAGGCAAGTGCAAACGATGCTTTTCCAATGGACTCGCTCTCTTTTGTCAACTTGTGGAGCGTTTTTGAGTCAACTATCTTCAAGTCATACAGTAACCTTCCTGCCAGCGTCGACTTTCCGGAATCCACATGGCCAATCACTCCGAAAGAAAGACTAGGCTTCGAAAGTTTAACGCCTAACTCCTTGGACACATCGATTTTCTTCTTAGGTTTCGTGACTGCTGGTTTCTTGCTATCCAATTTAAGTGCTTTCACTCCAACTGCAATCTCTTGGGAGTTGGTCTCTTGTGCCTTCAATACAATATCATCCGGACTGGGTTTGCTAAAGTTTGACTTTGCTTTCTCCGCTATCTCGTAATTAGTCTCTGGGAAAACATTGAAAATGCTAGATGATTCTTCAAGTTTCCTTCTCTTCGAGCCCAAGTTGTCATTAATCATTATTTTGGTGAGAAATGTCTTCGCAATTGATGTAATTCTGAAATACGTCTCAGAATTCACCTCCAACTCGGGAAGCTTTACATCTTGGGAATGGTCAGACTTCTGAGCAAGCTTGCTTAGTTGCACAGACACAGACACAGGCACAGGCACAGCTGTGGATACAGCCTCAGAATCAGTTAACGATCCAGGTTTCGATGACGTATGAACCACATGCTTCCTGGATGCTATTAAAAAGTCCAGCTTTGAGCTCCTGCTAGACTTACCTCGTAAGCTCGCCAAGCCAGATCGCGTAGAACCAGACGTCAAACTAGATAGTTTTGTAGCAGAGCCAATACCAGTAGCACCAGAAGCACCAGAAGCTGACCCTCTTTTGAGCACTCCTTCTAAACCAAAGCTTCTTTTTGTAGCTTCTGTGGAACTTGTGATCGAACTTGTTATTGAACTTGTGGAAACGGCATTCTTCTGAGTCCTCTGCCTTGCCAGAATTTGCAGCTTGGACAGTTTCTTATCGCTCGTAGCTGGAGGAGGAGGAGGAGTAGTTTCTGATGAGTCTTAGCACCAAGAACGTTAATCAAGACAGAATATTCAATCAACACAAATTCCAGGTGAATCAAACGAGAAATCAAATAGACGTGAAAAAACTGAGTCAAACTTACCTCTTTTCCTCTTGAACTTGGACCTGATTTCGGCCAGTGCATTATCAACCTCGAAGTAATTGTAATAAAGTACAGCTTTGAGATCTTCATCCTGGATGTCTGAGTTATAATCCCCAAGTTGGTCTTTCAACACGGGAAGGGTTTCGTACAACAGGGCATAGTCTTCGTCGTTGAGGTTGTCCTCCACGAACTCGCTGTCATCATAATCTTCGTTTTCGTAGTCGACATAGTCTGAGATATTAGTAAGTCAAAATTGAAAGGGACTAGAATTTGGGAGGCTTTCATACTCACCATCATCATCATACGGCATTTCTAAGACTTGAACACCAACAGCTTGATCATCGACAAGTGTAACGCTGTGGAAGAGCTGTACAAGAGGCAAAGGCTTTCTCTTGGTTACGGGCACGGGAACAATCACGTGACTAAAAGCGCTCTGACTCACATTAAAAAGCTTTCAAACCTTGGAATAGAGTTTGAATAAAACACGATCAGAGATCACGCTTCAGAATGAAATCCGACAAATGGTTCAGTAACAGAGATTCAAAATCCGACGCATTGATACCTTCCCTCGTGTTCCTGAGAGCACCCCCCCGCAAACCATGAGTGCGGCTCAGTATCGGCAATGATAAAGGCTCCGAAGCCACTCGAATAAATCTTTGTTTGGGTGCGTAATCTGCCCAAAATCCCCCATCCCCCTCCTGACTTTCTTAAACAAGCACCTATTGGCTAGAATTACTGTTGTGATAAATGCAATGCTGGAGGTTTGTTGCTATTTTTACTGTCACCCCGAGTTTTTCTTATTATTGCGTGTGCAGACCAATCTGTATCCAGAGATGACTATTTACATGCCTATTGTCCATAATAATCCCTTACTGATTATCAACTCCGCATCCTAATATGGAAAATAACCGTTACGTGAAGTTTCACCGATTGCTATTAATGGTGTTGTGTACTGGGGGGAATCATGCGTCCTTGCAGAAAAAGCAGCTGTGACGAATGATTTGCCTCAGTTTTGCACAGCCATGTATAATAAGGAAGACTGGGATGGGGAAACTAAACCTTTTATAGGAGTGGATTTGAAGACTTTCCAATTGGGGGAAGGTAATAAGTATACCCCTGTCTCTATTGTCATATATGAGTACAGAGAAATGGATGCGTTGGGAGTGGGCGTATCCGATCTGCCTACACAGTATATATGCACGGAAGAGCTTGTTTCCAAAGGGTTATGGGAAACCAGCGATTTGTATCTCTTCATTGTCAACAAGGAAGTCACTCAGAAGACCGGGATTTTGTCCACCACTCTTAGCAGTTATGGTAATAATGGCTCGCGGTACAAGATTATCAAAACAGGCTACTACTGCGTGGCGTGTGCTTCTCCGCAAGACTGGGGAAGACAGGCAAACAAATTCAATGTTGAGGTAAACTTCCAGAATTCCTTTGAAAATTTACCTGCTTCAAGGATACCCAGGTTGAATTTTAATGGCTTCCTGGCCATTGGGTATGTGGCCAGTCTGTCTCTGTACCTGTTCAACTTGTATATCCACAGATCTAAGCTTCTCACGTCACACAAACTCATTGCCGGTTTTTTTGTGTTTTTGACAGTGGAAAGTATCTTCACATTCTCTTTTTATGCTTCTTCGTCGGAGTATGAGAATGGAAAGCAATTCTGGAAAGTTGTTGCTAGTTTCTGTCAACTATTTGGTCATGCATGTTTAATTGCTTTTCCTTATCTCCTGGCTTATCCTCTGGCTTATCTGTCCGTTTTCTGTACAACAACACTAGCATATGATCAATTTTGATGCTCTAAGTTCACCAGAAGAGTTTGGTAGTCTTAATTTCGTCCCTATAAACGTGCTCTCTAGCCACACCTCATTCCCTGCACCACTGCCTATGGATTATTCACGTTGCTTTCCGCTTATGCGTCTGTTAACCGCCATACTTATCTTTTATTTTATTGCGCAAAAGGCTTAAAGTGTCCAAAAAGGTCTCGAAATTCGCAACTGGCCATCAAAATATTCACAATGTCGTAAATTTTGACGCCGTCGACACTAACTCCGGGTTTTCTTTTTTTAGACTGGCTATCGGAAAAGATGGCACTATTTGAACCATCTAAACTCCAACAAAAGGGTGTGACAATAATTTTGCTAATATATACAGATTATATTCCCGGTACATCATGCTGAACACAGCCCCAGGAAAAAACACTCCCAATAGTATGAATTCGAATAAGATAATACAGTGGTACTGTTGTCAATGTGGCATGTCGTACGGAGACTTCAAAATGCAGGATTTCAGCTCCATAAGCTTGCGAAACGATTGTCACAGATGCTATCACATGATGTGTCCATATTGTGTCAAGGCAAGGATAAAAGATTTGCCATGGATAGGTCATGACTGACTAGACCTTTTGCCTTTTGTTGGGCTCTTCATCATCATTATCGAAGAATTGGCCAATCTTGTTGAACCCAAGACGTTTAAAGGTCTTCATTTGCGAAGCCAAATTCCCGAAAGTGACGTTCATATTGTCAAATGCAAAAAACACCACAGGGTCCGCAGTGGCATGCACCTGACACAACTTTGATTCTTTGAGGGCGACATCGCTGGTGGGATCTTTATCCACAGTTTCCAGCTCTGGTAGCTTTGAATACCGTTGCGAGAAATGAGTCAGAACGACTTTTTCACACTCCATGAGTCTGGCCACCTGGAGTGATTCTGATATGGTGGAATGCTTTTTTTTGATAGCATCCAGGTATAGTGAATCCTGGAGTGTTGCCTCATGGATCAGCAGATTGGATCCTTTGCCAAGTGCAATGAATTTCTCGAGAGGTCTGGTATCTCCCGAATAGGAAACTTTGAAACTATCAGATTCACCGCTTTGACCTTCCAACCTGAAATCAATGACGGCACAGTAGGCGCGATCGCAATGGTTGGCGAGACACGTTTTTGCCCTCTCTATTCCAAACCGGTTCACTAAGGCTGCTGTCTGCTGATCAAGTTCTCTGTTCATCAACAAAGAAGCACAATCCACAAAGTTGACTCTGTCAAGATCGATATGCTCAGGCTCGATCTGGTTCCACTCCCTTACAAAGTTCTGGAACCTATCTGGACAGATGACCAATAGCTCCTCGTTTCCACCAGTTTTGGCTTGTACTTTGCACCATTCCTGGATAATTGAGTATATCCCCAGCAAATGATCGGCATGTAGATGACTCAGATAGACGACCTTCAGTTCGCGAAAGACGGAGGTGAGTTTTTCGGGGGAGTACATCCTACACAGAGTACCCAAGGTATTTTCACCAGCGTCAAGGATCACTCTGGTAGAGCCCCCGAGTATTGGTAGTCTCAACATTGTGGAAATCACGTTTCTGTACTTATTAGGTAATGCGCTTCCCGTTCCCAAAACTGTGATCTCCACACTATCCTTGAGCGAAGAATTAGGTTCCCGTTGGTGTTCTTCCAGACCCAAAACCGCTTCTCTGGACTCCAGCTTGCCCTCAAAAGGTTCCACATAATCATCATATAGTTTTTCCCAATATTCCTCGCCTTTTTCGCTCCGCAACTCCCAAATCTTTTCCATCTCCGTCTCTCCAAATGGGAGGATCTTGAAAGTCTGACCGCTAGTGAGAGGGTATATATTCTCCATTGAAATGGAATTACAGCAAGAATCAAACAGTGGGAGAGGTGCTGATCTTGCATCGAGACTCCGCAGCTTCAGTGTAATGACTGAAGCAGACTCAAAGTTCAACGTATCCATGCAGTACTTTGGGTGAGAGATGACATGCTTGCAATGAGGCCCAAAAGATTGTATGAACTTGACATACTCAGAATCTTGCAACGGATCTTGCATAGCATTTATGTCAATGAAATGGTACACCAATTGAAATTTCACACGCTGCTCGGAATCGCACAAACCACTGGCCTCTTCGAACCAATTGACATTCATGGTTGGTCCTACCAGATCAGGTTCAGGAATATCCAGGAACAAAACATTATCA
Source organism: Kuraishia capsulata CBS 1993 (assembly GCF_000576695.1). Lineage (NCBI taxonomy): Eukaryota > Fungi > Ascomycota > Pichiomycetes > Pichiales > Pichiaceae > Kuraishia > Kuraishia capsulata. Next base: position 359,886 of record NW_019172954.1, read on the forward strand.
AAAGTTCTTCCAGGCATAGTTACAGACTCAAGCGTAATCTCGGTTCCATCTTGCAATATTGCTGGCCTTCCAGCAGCCAGACTCTGGAAGTCTTCCTTTTTCAGACCGTACTTCTTTACCAGCTCTGGAACGTACTTTCTCTTCAAAGAGTTCATTTTCACGATATAGTTCGAGGACACATTTGACCTGGAAGCTTTTGGCAATTCCTGTTTAACCGCAGCGTCATCGGCGGTCTGATTGGACTCTCCTGCTAATGGAAAGATCTTACTCACCAAGCCCTTCAGAAACTTAAAATCGAATACCGAAATCCCAGACTCCAAAGTCTCTGGCTTCGTCACATTGACAGTCCTAAACTTGAAAAAGGCCGACTTGTCATTTGAAGAGCCGTCATTGAGCTGAATTTTCAGTCCAAATCTGAACACAAAGTATCTCCATGTAGCAAAGGCCAGATGGAGCACTTTGGAATCGCCATGATAAACGTCCAACTGTTTGCAGCCTTGGTCAGCAACCGTCAGGATCATTCCGGGCAAGCCAGATAGTGACTTCCAGGATATTGTTCCTGTCAAAAATACCTTTGTCAGCTTTGAAAGTCTTGTTGACCTTTCAGAGCTCACTCGCTGAGAGCCCTCGGGGATCGCACCAAAGATAACCCGTTTACCACTCAGAGGATCCAGCAGCATGACCTGTGGCTTGGTACAGTCTCTGGTCGGATGCTGAACCGTCGTGAGTGAAAACATCCGCAAAGGTTGGAAGTTGGCGTTTGCGGCACTCAACCGCGGTATGTGAAGATGTCGGAGCAGCGTGGATGAGTATAAAACTTGCTGTGAGGCGCCTAAAACATACAAATTCAACAAACGTTTCAGGAAGGCAACAAGCAACGAAATCCAGCCAATAAACAAATAGCCCAAGCGATATGGACTGGAGTTAGAGCCTGGTGTGGTTGTTCAGACTCACACATAGATTTTTTTTCATTGAGCCGCTGGGCTCGCTCAGGCGTGCTATAATCAAATTAGTATTTGGACCGCGCACACCGAAGGAGATGGTGGTTAACTCCGCCGCTTTTGGGCGAGACCGTTGGCGGGGCAGATTGCCACTTTTTTTTCCTTCCCTTTGTTCTTCCTGAAGGGCTAATTCCGCTCAAACATCAAGATCTAGATATCCGAAATTGCTGCTCCTATTTATCAATTCCCCTTCTTCCAGAGCGGAGATTCTTACCAGCTGACTAACGGACCGCTGTATTTTGAGACACGCGCACGACCCTTTTCGCCCGAGCTAACTTGACTTCCCCATACATTCTTCTTGTTACTCCACTTGTCTTTATTGCCCCCACCAAGCATGCTTTCCTCAACTACTAAAAGGGCTTGTGCTCAGAGGAGAATTAATGTGAAGCTGCTGGCCAGACTCGAAAGCTCGACCCCCGGAAGCGTGCGGTCTGAGTCCGGCCCAGCCGGGTCTCGTACTGCGCCGAAAGAGATTGACCCAGTGCTGTTGGACCAACTGTTCAGAGGCCACAAGCCACGTCGCTTTCCAGCGTTTGAAAGGATTCACAAGCAAGATCAAGAAGAGAAGGACCGGTTTGCTGTTATTGATGAAAATCTGTCAAAATTCAAGTCGAACTCGCCGGTTAATTTCAACTACTATCTGAGGAATCTCGCCGACCTCAAGACTCAAAGCCAGTTACCATACAAATTTGGAGAAAATCAGCTTGTGAAGAATGACCCAGAGATGGAGAAATATCTTAAAATGATACTATGGGAATTCCAGGCACCTGTGAGGTTTGCTTTTGGATACGGTTCCAAGGTGTTTGGCCAAGGTTCTGGTGCTTCTTCCGCTGACTCAATGATCGATATGAACTTTGCAGTGAGTTATCCAGATCACTGGCACTCTCTGAACATGCAGCAGTTTCCCAATCATTACTCTGGCATCAGAAGACTCGGAGCACACGCGATTTCGACGGTTCAGGAATGGGGTGCTGGTGTGTACTTCAACCCGTACGTGACTCTCGACTTCAAAAGAGCCAAGACTCTGACGTCAGAAACGCCTGCAAAGAGTCAGATGATGAAATATGGAGTCACTTCTATTGATAGGCTTATCTCTGATCTGATAAACTGGGACACTTTGTATCTCAGTGGAAGGCTTCACAAGCCAGTTGCGATAATCAGAAACTCGCCAAATGTCCAGCTGTTGAACCAGTTCAATCTCACAAATGCGATCAAGTTGTCTCTTTTGCTGCTTTCGGAAAGGCACTCTACCGAGAACACCGTGGATGAGTTCGAGCTCTACAAAATGATTACGGGATTGTCGTATATTGGAGACCCGAGAGTGCAGATGAAGGGCGAGAATCCTCACAAGATCGAAAACATAGTGGAAAACCAGTTCACCAAGTTCAGATGGATGTATTTGCCATTGCTAGAGAACTATTTCCCTTCGATGATTCAGATGGTGAACTGTGACAAATCGCAAGGATTTGACAGATTCAATACCCCTATCATCTATAAGTTTAAAGTCGACGTGTGTGACGAGTCCAAGGCCTCGCTCATTGTCGACCTGCCAAAGGCTTTCCGCAGAAGACTGTACGCAAAATACGCAGAAAAGTATGGAAATGACCTGGCAAACGACATTGTGGCTCAGGAAGTACTCGGAAAAGTGTCTTTGACATCTCCAGAGACGTCAGAACCAAAGCTGGATCTGTCGTTTATCGATCTCCAGAAAGTGAGGAGTTTTGCTGATTTGAACCAGCTTCCAACTAAGGATTGGGAGTACACTTCGAACGCTGTTAAGGTGAAGGGAGGCTTTGCTGCTGCCATTGCCAAAGACGAAGATCTCAAGACCGTCTTGGTCCAGGTGCTCAAGGATACGATCTACGGACCAGCTTTGGCTCAGAGCTTGAAGGGTGTGGTGACGGCTGGCTTGGGAAAGAGTATCAAGTATGCTCTCGAGAAGAGGAAAAAGTACAATAACGGCAAGGCTGCCTGAACCAGGATAAAAATCAGGATGAACTATACTATTTAAAAAGACCTTTTATGACCAAGAAACTGTAGCGTGAAACCTTTCAGCATGTCCACAACGTGCAACAGCTAATTCGTCTCGGGTAAATGTACAAACGGAGCAAGAAAATTAATATAACATAATGGTACAATGCGTGATTCATACGGAGATGACCGAACTGGCGGATCCCGCAACGCAAACGCTGATTTTGGTGGAATCGCAATTCCAACTTAACTGGCTGATGTATATTTTTTCGTCTGTGAAAACCTGGTAGGCAGCTTTGGGCTTGATGATCTTCTGACCGGTTTTAATAAGGTGGATAAAACGCGAGGGTGATATGTCAAAGAGCTGAACGTTTCCCTCTGTATCTGCGAGCACGAACATCGAAGAGTCTGGAGAGAGCTGGCCTTCCAGAATTGGGAGCCCATTTTCCGATATCGACGATAGCAGCACTTCCCCGGTGATCACGTTCCATATCTTGATGGAACCATCAAGACTGGTGGAAACAACCATTGGAGGAAGATCACCGCACTGAAGCCAAGCCACGCTGCTGATGGGCTGAGAATGTCCTATTAGGATCTGCGAGCTGTTGTATGAGTTTCCCTTCCATATCCTTATGGTATTGTCGTCAGATCCAGAAGCAAGTAGATGTAGGTCGCGGTCGTAGGAGATGCAAGATACGATATCCGTGTGACCCTCCAGCATGCCTATTGGGATCTTTTCTCCGAGTGTGTATATGACAATGGAGCCGGATTTGCCCGGTATCACGAACTTCGTGTTGTCCAACCAAAATGCGTCAATCCCCAAACAAAGCGGCTTCTGCTGCGACTCTGTGGAGGCAGAAGGGGCCATGCTGATTGCAGATATTGGAGCCGCAACTGGGGAAGACGAAATCGTCGCAGGAGCAGGAGACATATCGTTGAAAGTGGCCGAGTTTTCCAGAAACTGAAGAGGCCTACCCGATTCCACATCCCAGACTATCGTCTTGTTATCCACGTCTGAACTGAGCACGAAAGAGCCGTTCTTATTCCACCGCACCGTCAGAATCGGCGATGTGTGCAAGTTCAAAATGTTTCGCAGCTTGCCGTCAGCCGACCACACTCTCATTTCTCCATTCTCCATACACGTGACCAAGGAACTCCCCGTTGGGTTCCACATCACACTGGTGATCTCCTTGTCCACAGAAGGGTGGACTAAATCTATGAGCTCGTTCCCGCTTCCATCGGCACCCAGAGCGCAAATTTTCGCCGTAGAGTCCAGCTGACCCCATGCAAGAACCGTGGGAGCCACTGGATTCCAGTCACATGCCACAGAGGCCGGAAACTTGAAGAGCTCCTTCAGCACGGTGATGAATGTCTCTTCGTCCTTCTCCGAAACCGGCGACGGATGGCCGTTCTCGGCGGCTGCTATAGCTGCCACCGCACCACTGGACATTAGCTGTGGGTTTGTCTTCTTCTCCTCGTCCAAAGCCTCAAACAAGTTGAAGCTGTTTACGTATGTCTCGATGTCGTTCAACTGTCCGTTCTCGTCGTTCACCATATCGTTCACTTTCGAGTAAAGTATCCCCTTTTGTACCAAATCAACAAGACACCCAAGCGGTATCCTCTTGCCAAACTTTTGCTCCAAACTGTTCACTTTGGTCTCATCTTCAAGCGCAAAAGCAGACACTTCTAGTCCACCCTCTTGGAGATACCTCCAGATGAGGTAGTTCAACTCGTCACTTGTAATGGACATATCGAATACAGCCTAGACTCCGTAACCGCACACCAGTATATCCAACAAGATTGCACCAGACTCCGTTGGTTGTGTGTATAGGCCCTGTGATGATGTCCAAACCTTGTCCTTTCCGTACAAACATGGAAGAAAACTTGGTTTCCCAGAATACATTCAACGTAGTGCAGCACACAATTATTTCCCCCAAACGGCATGCCTTCGACGAATTGGGACTCTGCGTGTGGATGTTGTATCTATTCGCGACTGGTCCGCGTTATATATTTTGCAGTCAGATTATCACGCGTTGGGGCGATTGGGTCAATGGATAGTCCCACGGAACAGGTCACTGAGCTGTGCCAGTTGTCTCATGTCAGCGTGTATAAAATTCGGCCTCCGCACGTTATCAGAGAAGAGGGAGAGCCGGTGATCAGACAGCGATACGAGGTTAGCGATTGGATAAAAGATCCCGAGGATCTCATATTTGTGGGGAAAATACGGCTTCTCGAGATTGAACAGCTTCAAGATTTTTCTGAAACCACTGGCCAGGAAGATGTCGACGAGCAACTGCGTTGTACGCTTGAGATTCTGGGTAACGACGGAGAAGTGTGGGCACATACATTCTACGAACCTCTGCCGAATGTCCGGACGATAACAGATACGCAATTCCACACCGTTGAGAAAGTTGGAGGCAGGTCCTTTGTGGTAACGCTTTATTGGAAAGGTTACAAGATCGCGGTTGGGATTATCATGAAACAGTTCTGGGACGAGATATCGTTGAGCCACACGATACAGGAGTTCAAGAATAGCAAGGCCAAGTTGAAGATGTTCAAAGAAAAATTCTTGATCAACGAGAGTGCCAAGTCGAGTGATGATAGTGAGAGTGATGATGATTTCGGAGACTTTGTGAGCAGTTGAGCCTTTAGGCTATGGCACTCCTATATCCGCATTTCAACGTTACAATACCTCAACTATCTTCATCACAGCTGTCACGTCGCACTTCATGTTTTGTCATGGTGTTCTCCTCATACGGTTTCGCTCGCTTGTTACTTTTCAGTCCCTTTCCTTCTACATCTGCATTAGTGTTTGTTTGTTAATTTGCTTATATATATACATGAATAGAGCTCTGTACTGTGTTACGTCCCTTCTCCCAATCAACCGTTCCTCTTCCACAACTCAACCTGTTTCTGCTTATTCATATGTCTCAACAGATTTTTCTCGCTCCACTGGGATTTCACATTGGATAGCTGCTCCTGAAACTCCTTGGCCTTTATCTCGTTCTTCGTCGTTGCAATCCCCACAAAATATGACGAACACTTGAACTTTTCGGTAAGCTGTTTTCTTGTCCAGCCCTCGTTTCTCAGCTGCTGCATCTGTCTGATATCGTCTTCGGATAGATGGTACTTCTCCTGTCCCAGCTGGTGGATCACTGGCATGTGTTCAACGGCCTCCACCTTGAGGGTTTCTCTGTAAACAGCACTTGACTTTCTCGGATCCGAATCGGGCAAGAACGGAATGGGTGTGACGAGCGGACTTCTCAAAGAGGGCGCGGGGTGGTAGTGGAGACCCTTTGGCAAGTTGGGCTTCAGGTTGAACGCCGAGGACTTGGAGTTGTACTTGTTTGGGGTGGTGGCCAGCTTAGGTGGCATCACCTCCGTGGAGTTAAGCCTCCTCTGAACAGACTTAACACTCTGTTTTGTCACCTGGACCCTGTGCATCATGGTTGTATGGCGGTAAATATCGGAAACAAGCTTTCGACCATCGTCCTTGAAAAATTGGAAGTCTTTGGGAAGAGAGAAAGATAGTGTCTCCCCCAAAACATAAAGGTCGTGTTTGGCACATAAAACAAGGTGTCCGCCACACAATTTCCACTTTCGGTCAAGTCATCGATTTTTTTATTTAACGTCTGCGTCGTTTAGAGCTCTCGAGACCTTTTTTCCAGTACTCTAACACCTCACTCACAGCCATGACGGGTACTTCGATACAGGTTTTTCGCACGATACAAGAAGTGAGGAGCTGGAGGCTTGCTTTAGCGCTCCAGCAAAAGACTGTAGGCTTAGTGCCCACCATGGGGGCTCTCCACGCCGGCCATTGTTCACTTGGTAAGCACATCGTGACCTTTCTCGGACATAAGGCATTTTGACTAACATATTTTTTCAGTCCAAAAATCTTTGGAGAGAGATGATGCTACGATTGTTTCAATATTCGTCAACCCATCTCAGTTTGCTCCCACCGAGGATTTCGACGTTTACCCCAGAACTTTCGACTCAGATCTGGAGATCCTGGACTCTTTGGAGTCTAGGTCTGAACAAGCCCACGATTGGAAAAAAGTAGCTGCCGTTTTTGCCCCAAAGGTCTCTGAAATGTATCCAAATGGCATCCCGCTTGATGTGTCCAAACAGGTGGGCGCTTTCGTCTCGGTACAAGGTCTAGGTGACAAACTGGAAGGAGCCACTCGTCCCCAGTTCTTCCGTGGGGTTGCCACTGTCGTCACTAAGTTGCTGAACGTGTGTTCGCCAACGAGCGCATATTTTGGCCAGAAGGACATTCAGCAGACCGTTGTTGTAAAGAGACTCGTTCAAGATCTGTTGATCAACACCGAGATAGTTGTTGTTCCTACCGTTCGTGAACAGTCCGGTCTAGCCCTAAGTTCTAGAAACTCATATCTCGCCAATGATGTCAAAAACGATTCAGCTGTGATCTCACAGTCATTACAGAAAGCCGAGATTGCATATTATGAACAAAAAACCAGGGACGCCTCCGAAATTCGCCAGATAGTGCTGGACAAGCTGTTACCATATACCAATGGAGATCTGGCTGCCTACAGGCTTGATTATATCTCTGTGAACCACCCTCAAACCCTCGAGCAATTGAATGAGGTTGTTCCTGGTGTCGGTGCAGTTCTTTCAATAGCAATCTACGTTCCAAATGCTGGTGGTTCAGAAACCAGGTTGATAGATAACGTGGTGTTGAAATGAGTGTTGACTTATCACAATCCTATGACCACGGTTGCAGTGTTTTCAAAATGATTTCAAAATGACTCCAAAATTGCCAAAATTGCGGCTCCTTTTGTAAATATATTCGCTTTATATCCGCTAATGTACACGCAGCCTAAAATCCTATACGCTTCCTCCTATTCTTCAGTTTCTGTAGATCTGTCTCAGCCTTTTTCTTATCGTCCTTTCTCGTCATCTTCTCGTCCGGTAGTAGATGCCGTTTCTGTTCTTCAATGTGTCTTTCGAAGGCCAGCTCTTTGTTTCTTTGATTTTCGCGACTGGTGACTCTTTCATCTCTGAAGCTGTAGAACATAGGCCCAAACTCACACAACCAATCAGGATCCACACTAGAAACGATATTCATGTATTCCTTGCCTGTCATTATGAGTTCGTGGTATACCACATACGTGGGCTGGTCACCAAGCCCGTAGAGAGCAGAAGTTGGATGTAAGCTCATCGGAAACCCACTTCTTAGGCCAACATACTCACCGTAAGATTTCACTTTGGAGGCATTAGGATAGAAACACGAACATATGCATTTCCTAATAATGTCCCAGTCCGTTCCACTTGAAGTCATTACCAAGTCCTGCCTCTCCATAATAGCTTCCAGTTGCGACTTAATATCACGGGCCCTTCGCAGAGATTTGTGATGCAAATAGTGTTTCTGGCACCATTTTTCAGAGCTCTTATTTGCAATCCACTGCTCATAAACATTGAGCATAGTGAGATGGTCACTTTCGGGTACAAAAAATCGCTCCCTCGCCTGGTCAGACTGCTGTTGTCTCTCTCTGGGTCTGTAGAAGACATTGGGAACAGATAGCATGGACACGATGATGACTATCTCTTTGGAGCATCCGTATTGTGACGACATTATCAGAAGCTTCGAAAGACTCGGCTCCATTGGAAAGTTGCACATTTTGGCACCAAGCTTGGTCAGATTTCCAAAGTTGTCCAGAGCCCCAATTGCCCATAAATCGTACAGCGAAGAGTTCACAATGTCTTCGGGAGGCGAGTCGAGGAAAGGGAACTTCAGCAAATCTTTCACGTTTAAAGACTTCAACAGCAACAACGTATTGGCTAGGTTGGACCTTTGAATCTCCGGGATTGGCTGAACGTACATCTCATTTCGGGCAGAAGATTCCGTAAAAAGTCTATAAGCGATACCCGGACCGGTTCTTCCAGCTCTTCCCGATCTCTGATTTGCCTGAGCCATTGAAATAGGAGTGATTTGCAAAGTGTCCATTCCAAGTTTTGAATTGAACACCTTCAGTTTCGACAATCCCGTATCGATCACAAACATAACACCATCAACAGTGAGTGATGTCTCTGCAATATTGGTAGCAACGATGCACTTTCTGACGGGTGACTTTTGGAAGATTTTGGCTTGCAAATCTGCTGGCAATGAAGAGTAAATTGGTAAAATTTGAAGAGGTGTCACATTTTCTTCACCAAGTTTTTTCAGTCTGAACTCGATCTCGTCGCATGTCGCCTCAATGTCCTCCTGACCAGTCATGAAGACGAGTATATCACCAGGGTCATTGCGTGTGTGAATCCTTAGAACCTGTCTCACGGCAGCATCCACGTAATCTGATGAAGGTGCCATTGAATAGTACGTTTCGACTGGGAAAGTACGGCCTGGAATTGTGAACTGGGGAGCCCCTCCAAAAAACCTAGAGAACCTATCTGCATTCATAGTAGCAGAGGTGACTATCAACTTCAGATCCCTCCTTCTAGTCAATATGGACTTAAACAACCCCAACAGAATGTCCGTGTTTAGAGACCTTTCGTGTGCCTCATCCATGATGATACAGGAGTACTTATCCAGATCAGGATCTATCAAAAACTCACGAAGCAGAATGCCATCGGTCATGTACTTGATCTTGGTCTTAGAGGATGTTTTATCCTCAAATCTAATCGTAAATCCCACAGCGTCTCCTAACCGAACACCCATTTCCTCGCTCACCCTCTTGGCAACACTCATGGCAGCAACCCTTCTTGGTTGCGTACATCCAATCATTCCTGTTGTTTGGTATCCTGATTCATAAAGAAACTGGGTCAGTTGTGTTGTTTTTCCTGAACCAGTTTCACCGATGACGATGGTGACTTGGTTTTCGCCAATAACCTTCAACACTTCATCGCGTACTTGGTATGCAGGCAGAGTTTTTCTTTGCGCTTTTATGTCCTCCAAAGTTGGTTCTGATTCCAGTTCGGTCTCACCGTGTGATGACTCATGCGGTTTGCGAGACGCCTCCTGATCCAGTGTCTTGGTGGTTATGCTATCCAGAGTCGTCCCGGAAGCGTTCACAGCCTCTTTGGCCTGCTTTTCCCTTTCACGTTGGTGTCTTCTCTCGTTGACCAATTCCGATCCTTTCCTAGCTGAAGTTGCAAGATCACCAGTAGGGTCTCTAATGGGGTCGACGTTCTCTTTCTGCTTCGTCAATATCACTGAGTCCTTCAAAAACGGAGGAACCAGACGATGCGTCATGATCTTGGCTCCCAAAGCCTCTTCATCTTCATCATCGACAAACAGGTCAACCTCGCTTCTATGCTGACCTTTAATTCCACTGGCCTGAATCCTATTCTGGAACCACTTCGTCTCGGCCTCTTTGTTTCGTATCGACCTGGTGGATTGTCTCTTTCTTTCCTGCGTCTTCAGTTGAGCCTCTCGTTGTTCGTCTTGTTCAAAGTCTCCCCCAAAGGGATAGGGATCGTCAAAACCATGTCCGAGCTCATCGGCATTATACCAGTCCCTATCCACCTGGATATCATCTTCTATATCTGATATTGGTGTCTGGTCAATGAGCTTTTCACTCTCCATCTCCAGCTTCTCCCGTTTAGCCAGTTGTGACAACTTCGACTCCTTCTTAACCTGCGGAATAAACTGAATACCCTCAGGCTCAGATTGCTCTCGCTTAACAGAAGTCATGCTCTCTTTCTTGACTTTGACATCGTGTTCGTCATCATACTCTTGTTTTAGCTGAGCTGCCGTTTCCTTCTTTATCTTCTTGAAAACAACAGGCTTGGGCTCAATTTTTGCAGCAATCAAGTCCTCTTCATCCTCAAACAAACCCAGCGCAACAACTTTGCGCTTTGAGCTATTCGAGCTCATTTGTGAAGTACTGGGTTTCTAAAGTCTTGTTGTAACAGACGAACTATCTTGGATTTTGAGATAGAGCTTTGGTAGCACACGACTGTCAGTTCTCAAGCCGCACAAGCTGATTGCAGATGAAAAATTGGGTTGAGATGTCTATCTTATTAACTTATAAACGTGAATAAAAAATGATGAAATTGTCTAGTTTTTAGTATGAGTAGACTCGCTTTTCGCATTGTCACTCATTAACCTTAACAGGTTTCTCAGCAGCATGGCGATTGTCACCTTACCGATAGAAGGCACATACAGACTTGCATGGTCCTTGACGTCGTCGTTGAAATTCTTCTCGCTGGAAAAATTGATACAAACAGCACCACGTTTAATGAACTCAGTCGGAAACTTGTATGCTGCCGAAGGAACACCCGTTATTATGACGTCAGACTGTTTGGCAGCGGCCTCCAGAGTGATAGGGTCTTCCACGGCAGTGTGCTTTTTGAGATGCAAACCATCACCCCTTTCAAACCTCTGGATATTGTTGATATCAACAGAGTATACCGTGGCACCGTCGTTCGCCAATAAAGCCGCCAACGGCCTTCCCACAATCTCAGACCTATTCACAACGGTCACGGTTTTTCCGTAGAGTCTGTCTCCGTAGTTCAACAGCGGATTGTATACGGCCAGATACTCCAGGATCTTAACAATAGCAAGTGGTGTGCATGGCAAAAGCGATTTGTGCAATTTCGCCTCGTCCAGAAACCGGATATTGTGGTACATGTTGGAGATGTACTTGAAGTTGAGTCCTTCAACATCTTTCTCCAGACTCACACACTGCTGCAGATACTGATCCTGACGATCTCCAAACACTGGGAAGTATACCAGAATTCCGTGAACGGAATCGTCTTCGTTGGCCTTGTAGATTTCCTCTTCCAAAGCCTCTTTGGAGCACTGTCTCAACTCGTACTCGAAACCAAGCGATCTGCAAGTCTTGCCAGTGAAACTTGCATAGGTCACAGCTGCTGGATCGTCGTTTCCAAGTAGACCCACTAGTTTTGGTGGAGAATCGACCATTTTGGAGGTGGTCTCAACGAGCTCATCCGTATACTTCTTGGCTATCCTGGAGGCCAGGATGGTCTTACCGGCACGTTCCGCAGACATTGGTAGGTTGAACTAAAGTAAAAATGGAACAGAATGAGACCAAATGACTGAACGGAAGGAGAAGAATCACAAGCCAAGCAGGAGTTCTGGTGCCCTCGTTTTTTCCTATCCCCCGTCACGTATCTCAATAAATCTGCCTAAATTATCCTGACTCTGCAGGAGGCCATCGCACTCGCCGCAATAGAGTAGTGCACAAGCAAATAAGAGTGCACCAGCCACCTTTCCGATGCCCCATCTTTGGCTGAGGAACGATGCACTGGCTGGTCTGGCAGGTCAGGCAAGTATAGCCAAACGACCAATAAAGAGGCCTGTTCCTTGCAACTTTGAGCCAGCTAGAACACTCAAAATGGGGAGAAGAAAGGGATACCAGCAGCCGCTGACTGTGAGTGAAATTTTGAAGGGAATTCCGCGACTGGGCGCGATCGCCATCTGCGTGTTCAGCTACTGACCTTAATATCATAGGAAATGTCCCAAGTGAACGATTACGTGTTCAGCACCGAGGAGAGTTCGTACCCGCCCAATCAGAGATCGCTACCGTTTTTCTTTAAGAATTTGAACAATTCATCGCATTCGCAATCAGACAAGATCATTGGTGCGTCGTACTCGCATTTTGATAGGCCCTCCGGATCAAGGAGCAGAACGTCCATCTCGCCAGAACGCACCTCCATTGGCTCGGTAGGCTCACTTTCGCCGAGGCTCAAGACTTCCAAGGCCCTCAAGAGACTGAGCGTGTTTGACGACGATGATGACTGGGATGACGGAATAGAAGAGGAATTTCTCGGCAAGGAGACGAAGTCTCTGGGGAAACTGTATCCGGATTTGGAGTATGTGAAGCCAGAATTTCAACAGCCTTCCACAGCGCCGGCCCGGCCGGTTTCTCTGATCAGAGAGAATTACAAAGACATATTGGAAGACCCATTTGTGATCCTGAATGGGCTGGACCTACAGGACTACAAACACCACAAGCTGACGGAACTGCTGAATGCGGACTCGGAGTCGCTCGATCTCAACGAACTGAAGAAACAGTCGTGGAAGGGATTGCCCACAGAACTCCGTGGACTTGTGTGGCAGCTTTTGTTGGGATACATTCCGTCTAATCCGTCCAGAAGACAATCAGTCTTGCAGAGAAAGCGGAAGGAGTACAACGACACAATAGAGCAAATCTTCAACAAATCAAAGGACCAGATTATTTGGCACCAGATTATCATAGACGTGCCCAGGACAAACCCCTCGATAAAGCTGTACTCTTATCCTGTCATCCAGCGACTTCTCGAGAGACTGCTGTATGTGTGGGCTATTCGCCATCCGGCCTCTGGATACGTCCAGGGTATCAACGATCTAGCCACTCCGATATTGCAAGTCTTTCTGCAGTCATACTTGGTTGCACAGGCAAATGTTGCTAATCTCGACCCCGACAAACTGGATGTGGAGATCCTGAACCACGTTGAAGCAGACACATTTTGGTGTTTGACCAAGATCTTGGACACTATCCAAGACAACTACATCCACGAGCAGCCTGGAATCATGAGACAGGTAGAGAGTCTTGCGAACTTAACTCTGCGGATCGATGAGAAACTGTATACCCATATCAAGGAGCAGAATCTGGAGTTTCTCCAGTTCTCGTTTCGGTGGATGAACTGTATGTTGATGCGAGAGCTCAAGATGGACCTGATTGTCAGGATGTGGGATACTTATATCTCTGAGTTTCCAAAAGGCTTTAACGAGTTTCACGTGTATGTATGCTGTGCGTTTCTGATGAAGTTCTCGGAGGAGCTCAAGGAGATGGAGTTCCAAGAGATGATCATGTATTTGCAAGACACGTCCAAGACTGAAAATTGGGACGAGACCGATGTGGAGATGTTATTGAGCGAGGCCTACATATGGCAGACTCTGTATCGGAATGCGACTGCTCATCTGAAGTGAAGGTGAAGACGATAGATGTTCGAGTTTCAGCCGTTCAGAGAGTGGTCCTGCATAGAGCGCTTTTTTGAGCTGTCGAATTGCGGATGTTTATGCAAGCTTCGAGAATTTCAATTGGAGAATCACAGTGTCTTATAGATAACTTGTGGGGTTGGAAAAAACCACCGCGAAAACTTAATTCTACAGAACCGGATAGATGAATGAAATGTAGTAATATGGGGACATTAAGACAAGATCGAAGTAAATAAAAAAGGCCTAGGCGCGTTAAACTCCATTGTAAGTGTAAAATTTGAAGAATGAGTGTGGGTGGAGTGTTTTTGTGGTTGTTTTGTATGGCTCTCCAATGCTATATGCCTATGCATCATGGAGAACGAAAAATGGGCCCTTCTATTGAGAGCGTGAGTTTTTGTGTGTTGATATCGTGAGATATATGCAAATAGTGAGGAAAATGAAAACTCATGGTTTCATCCGGATCAAACAGTTTCCTGCTTCTCCAGGTCAACGACCACTGGGAGGTTGGAGTCCTTTCTGTTTCTCGTCTTCATCAGACGACGAGGGTAAGACTCCTCGATGTTGCCTCTTTCCTGGGTCTGTATTGGAGTGTACTGTTGCTGGCCCATCTTTCCAAAGGTAATAGTCTTCAGGATGAAGTTCAGCATCTTCTTGAAGGCAGAACTGATAACCAGGCAGTAGAACAAGTACTCCAGATACAACAGCAAAGCTGCAATGAGACATCCGCCTATCACAGCCAAGGTTAAGTGACGTGCGAGGGTCATCAAGAACTTTGCATCATCCATGTGCCAGGAGGAGCCCGGCGCAATCGTGAAAAATGCATCTGCACCCTTCTTGTACTCTTCAGGCATGATGATCTTGATCTTGAAAGAGTCTGGAACACCCCATCTCTTGTACCGTTTCCACAATACCGAGAGAAACAATGGACCGGTGGAGTACATGATAGTGATGTAGGGAACCAGCCAGTTGTGGTCGTACGACTCAAGAGACTGGATCACCTTCAGGAAGAAGGGGTGTCTTGGAACAGAGCCCATCACATCGTTGGAAACTCCTGTAGGAACTGTCTTCCTGACGAAAGCTGAATATTGCAGCAATGGGTCCAGACGACGTGCACAGCCGTCATCTAGGTCAATGTAGATTCCACCAAAGTGGTTCAGCACAAAGTATCTGATGGCGTCTGCACGCTCAATTGGATATTTATAACCATCGTAAGTGGACAGGAACCAAGGGTAGTTCTCTGCAATGAAGTTGTGCGCCATCTCGTCGGTCCAGAGTATGTACTGGTAGTCAGGATGCAAATCAATACACCTCTGCTGGCCCTCTTTCCAGATTTCTGGAATATCAGAGGTCTTGTAGGTCTGATGTATTATCTTTGGAATCAAAGCTGGGCCCGGATTGTCAATCTCAAGCTGTGTTATCGAGTCCTGGAACGTGTCATCGTAAAGCAAAGTGATAAGGTCAAACGTCTGGTACACTAGGAAGAGCACCACCAACGCATGGCCCAGCAAAATATAGCCAACCTCTTGTCTCATGAGAAAATAATCTTGCAAGAATGAAGGAGGAAGGTAGGAGGTTCTGGGGGATTTTCAGGTAATTCTAGAACTTTTGGAGCGAGTTGTATCTCGTTGCAGCCGGTGGAGGTCGGTCTGTTGTTGATAGTGTAGAGGTAAACAAACAAGAGCAAGGCAGTTCACAATTTCGAAAGAAAACTGGATCAGAAGCAAGGCAAGATCAGAATAATGAGATGCCAGATCTCTAAACCACGAAATAAACAGAAAATGAGAGTGAGCGAAAGGCGCAAGGAGTGGTAAGATATTAAGAGAAGAAAAAATCAGACTTGACTAGTGATGAAAACTGGCCCAGGGGGGGAGGGGGAGCAGCACTGGGCACAGCCAAGTTCCACCTGAAAAAGAAACTGCTAAGGCTGAGCCGTTCATTGGGGAATTGGTGGGAGCACGCAAAATTAGTGGGGGGGCAGCCTGATTCCGTGATGTTGGTGGTGGGATTGTAGTCAGGTTGGCAGGATATGTCTATTGATTTTGGATAATGGTTGGTGACTGCTTCAAATCTTTACTTTTTTCCATTATGTCTAAACTTAGTCTCGTGATAGTCGTAGTCCTTGCATCGGTCAACCGTGATTGTAGTACCCGAACTAGAAAGAAAATTACTTAAAACGGAAAAGAAGAAGAGGTAGTGCGCGCGCGTATACCTCAGAAGCCGCTGATGTCATTTTCGGCTTCGCCACGGTAGTACCTCGGTTGTTTTGATGACTTCCGAAATGATGGGCCCTCATCTAAATTTATCCCGAAGCGGTTGAAACACTACTCGCTAAAACGCGCTATTGTAGGAAGACACATGTCTTTTGATCTGTGGTTCGCTATTTTCGCTTTGAAAATCTTCGGCAGTTATCATCGTTTTCTTCGTACCAAGCTGTTCGCATGTTTATTGTTGATGACCGACCTTTGGTCTTGCCATTCTGCAATCAGTAGGAAACAAAACAAGCCTCCTTGTCACGTGACCCCTTCTGAAACGATGCCGGTGGTGGATGGCAGAAAGGACGATAACATGGGGATTTCATTTCAGTCTAACCACAGCACCTTGTTTCACACAGGAAAGGTCTAGATGGAGCTACAAGGTTGTTGGGCACAAGTCTACACCTATGTTTTCCTGTTTAGCTAGTGTTACCTGCAGTTTTTTACAGGTCAACTTTTGAACTGTAGTGGTGACCAGTCTTTAACTCAAGCCTCCAATCGAGGCCCGTCTCAGCGTAAATTTCAGACCATAACATTTCCCAGAACGTGTATTGTTTACATTCACGCAACACCTCTAAGACATACACGCATAGACATGTACTACAACAAGAACTAAGACTTCTTGTATTATTTTCTGGTCCTTTTCTGATGAATTCCAACAGAAGAATGTCGGGGGATTACCCTCTGAAACAGCTAGATGCAAATAATTTGCCGCCAAGGTTCGACAAGAGGCGGTCCTCGTTGCTAAAGAGGACTTCATTGGCACCCTCTGGGGCCAGACTATTGAACTCTAGCCAGGCCACTCTCAGCTCTGTCAAATCGCGCAAGTCGTTGCCTTTTGTTGAAAGCTCGGCTCAGTCTCACAAGAGAAAGCTTTCTGGAAATGAGACAATCAACAAGCGTCTTTCCATGGCTATACCCGATGACCCTCGCCCCATACGGTCTCATCAATACCAGGAGAAAATGCGCAATGATATCTTTGCATATCTCCAGAATAACGGATTTGAGCAGATCCATCCACTGAGGCCTGAAACTTTGCTTAAACCAACGCAAAAGGACATTTTGTTCATGTTCAGATTTCTGTTTCTCGAGATAGATCCCAACATCAGGTTCTCCGATTCGATTGAGAACGACATCTACCAGTTTCTGAAGGTGTTTGAGTATCCATATGAGATCCCTTCGCGTACACAATTATCTGCAGTTGGGCCCACGAAATGGCCAATAGTGATGTCAATACTCCATTGGCTCGTTTCTACTGCGGCTGAATTCCCTTCTTTGCCTGAAATCACCTTCAATGGGTTCGACGAAGAGAAGTTGATCAGGGCCATCGAAGATAACCCTCCTGTTACTGAAACAGCGACCAACCTCCACATTTCGTACATAATCACAAGTGCTGCCCTACACTCGCTGGACAACAATGGGCTGGAGTCGTTTGAATTAGTGGATCGCAGTTTCGACAGCATCCAGGGAGCGATAGACAAACTGACATACAAAGTGGACAGTATCAACCACGAGGTTGTTGATCTTGCCAAAATTGCGAGCGAGATAGAGGATTACCAAAACCGAAATGATGTTCTGGACTCCGATCTGGAGAGGATCGAAGAGTTCATCGTTGCTGTCAACTCCGCAATCGAAAGGTCCAAGGCTATTATCTCCAAGAAGTCGCCTGCATTACAGCAGATCAACGACGAAATTGAAAACCTGAAAACCGTCAGCAGACAGTTGACTTTCGAATTGGAATCTAAGGGAACCTCTGAAGCGGAGATAAAAAAGTTGTCTACGTCTGTCAACTCCCTGGAGTCAAAGGTTTCGGGAATGAAGGCTGAATGTCGGAGTCTAGAGACCGTTATCGAAGAAAAACTTGAGTCCGTAAAGACGAGTTTTGGCTATTTCCAATCGAGTGTTAAAAGCTATTCTGACAGATTGCGGGCAATTTTAGAGGAGTGCAATCCTGCGGATTCGGCTAGATATGCCTCCTTGCAGTTACTGGATTGCCCTGAATCTTACGAGGAACAGGTCCCAATTTTGCCCAACTTCCAGTATGCTGAGTTCTCTGGAAGACTCAACGAACTTAGACTTGAACTGGAAGAGACTGTCTTCAATAAATCGCAGACTCTCGACAACGTGAATGGCGAGGTGTCGCTTCTGCAGGAGCAAATCCAGACCAACAGAAAGGACATCGAGCAGTTGGAAATACAGATAAAGACGGAAGAGGCTAGACTGAAAGAAGACAGAGATAAGAAGACAAGGGAATCGAACGAGTTGGCTACCAGAACGAACTCCATCAAGAACGAGACAAGAAGTCTAATTTCGCAGACGAAGAGCCTCGTGCAGGAAATTGCCGAGATGAAGGCTAAGATCGTGAAACATTACGATGGTTTCATCAAGGACTTGGCCGAAGAGTTCAAGGAAGACTGGATAATCGCAGACACTTTTGTTGAGTACGCAAACTCACTGGATAGATCCATCCAATCATCTCTCTTTAATGCCCTTAATGAGATCTCATCTGTGATTGATCAGCAGGAGAGGATGTTGGGACTCTGATGAATAAAATAATCGCATCGTAATGAAAATTTACTGAAATAAAAGGACAAGTACAGTATGCTCCCTCATGAGTTATAGCCATGACAACTCTTCAATATATTGGACTGTAAAATGAGGATTTGCACTCCTTTCACTTCTTCTTCTTATTATACAATGTCTTTTGGAAGAAAGGATGGTGCAACTCTTTGTTCCTATTCTTACTGTGCTCAACGTAGGCCATATCCTCACCACCTGCCAAACTTGCAAGCGATCCAACAGTCCTTGAGGCATTGAATCTTGCCCGCTTATCAACACCTCCCCCGACCAGATTCTCTGAGTCTTCGCCATACTCTATGCCTGCGGCATCTTCGTTCTTCAGCAAAATTTCCTGAAGAAGCTCTCGCCTTTCTTTGGAGGTAGAATATGCCAAGTTGGGCAGATTCTCCATTCCGTGGAGATGGGTGATAACCTTGAAAGCATAACCCTGATCCACCAGAAAAGCCTGTCTCTTTGTGGAATAGTACATCTCCTGGGTATCTTTCGAGACTAACGAATAGAAGAAAGCGTTGAAACCTTCATCGTTTCTTCTTTTTGCACGCAGAATCCGACCAAGTCTCTGTGCTTCTTGACGTCTCGAGCCGTAGTGGGACGAAATCTGGATCAAACAGGTAGCTTCAGGGAGATCAATAGACGTGTCACCAACTTTGGAGAGGAAAATTGTGTTCACCTGGTCATTGTATTGGAAGTTCTGCAAAATGTTCATTCTCTCCTGCTGAGGTGTAGAACCGTAAATGAATGGTTTACCTAGCTTCAAGGCGTACTCTTGCAAAGCATAAACATTGTCGGAAAAGACGATAATCTTGTCTCCTCTGTTTTCGTGATAATGGATCAAAAACTGGCACGCCTGGAACTTTGTGGGGTTCATTATATACAGCAACATCCTCTTTCTAGACTTCTCACGGAGATATTCCTGATAGAACTCAGAAGTCATTGGGCACCATACCTCTGCACACTGTACATTGGCGATATGTCCCTTCTGTGCCAGTTCCATCCAATTTGCTTCGTACAATTTGGGTCCAATCAAGAAGTTCAGATCCGAAATTTTTTCATCTTCACGAACAAGGGTAGCAGTTAAACCGAGCTTTGCGTGTGCAGCAATTGTAGTCACAACCCTTCTGAACATCGCAGCAGGTACAACATGAACCTCATCTAAAATGATGAAACCCCATTCTCGGGAAGTGAGAAAATCCATCACCTTTTGCGCATCGTGGGATCTGTTTCTTGTGTTAGCCACCATGGAATAGGTAGATACCACGAGACCAGCATCACCTGAAAACATCTCTTTGCTCTCTGATGTGAATACAGCAACGTTCTCGGGTTGAATTGTACACCATTGTAAGAACTGCTGTCTCCATTGCATCACTGACACAGAAGACGTACACAAAACAATCACAGACTTCCTGATGGTACATGCCGCTGTGATTCCTACCAGCGTCTTACCTGCACCACAGGGAAGTACGATAATGCCTGATCTAGCACGTCCGTTTCCAAACATCTTACTCAAAGATTTCTCCTGGTACGGACGGATCTGCGTGGATGGTTTCAAGTCGATGTCCAAGTTTGGGTTCCGGGTATCATTTCTGAAGTCATACTCCTCCAGCATTGGATAGTCAATTTCCTGGCACCGTTTTTTCACGGTCTCGACAGATCCAGCGGAGATCTCGAAGGAATGGACTGTGTCGAGGTCGTCGTCATCATCATCTCCTTCGCCAATGACATTGGCAAAGATATCCTCAACATCATCAGTTTTTGCTGGTTCCGCATTTACATACGTTCCATCGGGTTTCTTTGTTCCTGGAATGACCAAGTCACCTTGAGATGGCGCTTTTGTCTGAACCAGACCATCACTCGTAGTGGTTGTGGTTTCCGATTGGATACGCAGAGCACCAATAACTTCATCCTTTAGCAACATCTGCAAGATCTCAGCCTGTGAACTCTCCACAAAGTATCTGTTGTGCTTTAAAACAAGCTTGACTTTACCGTAAGACAGGGTGGCGCTCTTGATAAAGTTCACCACGGAAGGAGCCACTGGAACTTTCGAAAGCCTGTTCAACACAGAGATTATATCATCTGTTTCCAAACCAACAGAAACAGCAGCATACAACGAATGAGTGGTGATACGGTATTCGTGGATGAAACTAGGTCTGCTGATTGGCTCGGCAATCGTTACCAGGAAATCCTGGGCCTGTTCTGAGAGAGGCGAGAAACTTTCTAGGATGATCTTTCCATCCGTAGGAGAGATCCAAATGGGTCTGGATGCATGATCTGGCTTCAGCTTCAGATATGTGAAATCCGCTCGTCCGAAAAGATTTGATACGGTATCAGGAACGAAATCTGGAGGCCTGTCCAAATTTATGGTTATCAACTCGTCTTCACTAAACTCCTTATCGTCCTTCTGTTTCTTGATCTTCCTCACTGCCTGCTTGGCCTTTTTGCCTTTTGCACGGGACTTTTTCTTCTCGGCTTCATAATCTGAATAATCAGTGACACTGGAGTCTCCGGACGAAACGAACTCGTCCTCGTAGTTTCCAGCTTCTAGCTCAGCGTAGTTAGGGCCTGGAAGAAACTGTTAGAATAATACACTATACCAAGCTTAACCAATTAAACATACCTTGACGCCGTGACATATTCAGTTGTTACTATTATGATCAGAACAAGCCTAAAGACAAGTCCAATGCAGAGAAGAATGACAAATACGGATGTAAATGTGGCAAGCTTCATTCTGTAAAGCCATCGCAGACTGCTGGTAGTGCGCAGGAGAAAGATAGTAGTATGGGAAGAAATGGAAAATATTGTTATTCTTTAACCGTATTCGATTGATAGTGAAATTGCGAGTTTATAATAAAAAAGCTGCGAATTAGGGTTTCATAAACCTGGTTTTTGGACAAGTATGTCCTGGCGTTTGATTTGAGGGGGCAAATGAGGCATCGCTCAAGACACTTGCTAGCTCACTGGTTCCCCACAGAACTGACAGGGCCAACGTATATTGGGCAATGGGAACTGACAAGTGATCATACAGTGTAAAGGCCCAGTTACACACAGTATCTTCGTCTTTCTCCAAGTATCAAAATCGTATCTTGTAGAATGACCTATCACCTATCACGATGGCCCTGTATCGATGTCTTCCAGCTCCGATCCTCAGTACCTACCTTCACCCCTCCAGTATCTCATGTTCATACTGGATAATACAATAATCTGAGTATCAAATTTCAGTCTCAGAACATGTCATCGGATGATGATTGGTGAGGTCTGAGCATCATATCTCCCTCAAATACTGTATCCTTCCTCTGAGATCTGTGAAGTTTCCAAAGGGATAGCCTGTCCTTGGGCATCCTCATCATCAACATCATTATCCACCCTTACCCTTATGACCCTTTGAGGCAAAACGTTGGAATCTTCTACAGGTTCAAGACCGCCAAGATTGGCCAAAGGCAGGGCCGCCATGCTCAGTCCCTTCATCACCTCCTGCATGTTGCTGAGCACCATCTTCACGGTCTCTGAGTCATCAGTGACGTCTTCAAGTCTCATGGCCAGTTTCCGCATTCTATCTGCAATTTCAGCCGTCTGGTTTTTGATCTCCTTCACGTAGTCAAAGTCTCTCTCTCGTGCTTCAATTTTGTGGTCCAGAGAAGTATCCGAATTGGAATTCAAGCCATGGGCCATGAGATTCTCCAGCGTGTACCTCCTTGATTTTCTTGAACTATCCATATCTTGCAAAATCGTTTTTCTAAATAATTCAGATCCAGTAGAGATTTGGATCGAGTCAAACTTATCAGTTAGCGAAACGCGTAACAGACGTTAGCAGTGTGTATTGAATAAAACAACTTTGGGAAATACACGACGAGCCCACTTTTGAAGAGTGGAAAGATCTCGATTACCAGACACAGGTATCAAAGCAATAGACTGGCTAACTCAAAATGCTTTCTTTGGGCCACTGCGTGAGAAGGATTACAAGTCCTGCCTTGAGGTCAACGACCAATATTGCCTCCAAACAATGGCAGAAAAGGACTTATGCTGGTTTCGCAGCTAACGACAAAGGACCCCAGTTCCGTCACTTTCTAGCAGTTGGATTGGTAGGAACCATGATATTCGGTCTGGTGGTGAAGAGAATAGACGAACAGGATTCTTCAAGCTCATTGGCAAAGAGGAAAAACTCATTTTCGGAAGAAGAGTGGGACGCCTATTTGAAAACTCAGCAGAGGACCAAGATGTTCGAGGAGGGTGACTTCTATCTGGTTCCACAAGGGAAAAACCTTAAAGGCGTTCAGGATGTGATTGCCAAAGTCAGTGCAGAAGGTTCTGAGCCGGTAGTTGTTGACTTGAACAAACTCATCAAGGCTCAGTTGGAAGACCCCAACTCGAAGTATGGTACACTGTTGAGACAGTCATTTGAGTCAGAGGAACCAGAAGCACCAGGATGTGAGTACAAATTCAACTACACTTTGGCGCATGGAATCTTCACTCAGTTGGTGAAACGTGAGCTCGAAACTAAAAAAGACTCGAAGGTCTTCGTGCTGCTAAATTATCCAAACAACATTAAGGAAGCTATCAAGTTCGAGACGGATATCGCTACATGTACAAAGCTGTTAGTTCTTGATGATGACTCAAAAGATGACGTTATCGATTACTTCCAAACCGTCGACAAGGTCATCAAAGCTGATCAGCTATAGTTTCTTTCCACCCTGTATATACAAAATTTATTCTACTCGAAAAGTTCGTCATTATTGGGTAAACTCATTTGAAGCTCGAGAATCCCATCATTGTCATCATTGGGTCATTGGTCGTTTCGTTAGGCTCGGTTTTTTCCGCCACCTTTTTCCGTTTTTTCTCCGTTCTCTGCTTCTTTCTTAATGCCTCCTCTTCGTCGCGCTTACGTTTGATCTCTATGCGCCTTCGTATATCGTACTGAGTGTCGTCTTTGAGCCGCTCTTCGTCTTTGATCCTCTTCAATGTCTCTAGTCTGTCTTTCACCTGCTCCAAAGTAACCTCTTGTTGATCTCTAGCATCAAATCCTGAGTTCTGCAAATGTTCATTCGAGTTCAAATGCTCAATGTAAGCCAGATTATCTTTGTACTTTCTGCGGCACACTTCACACGCAAACCATCCACCAGTCACGCTGTCTGCAACCAGAGAGATCTTGTTCATAGAATCGATTTTCTTCAAATCCTCCATTCTCTGCTTGAAAAAATCATGAGCTTTTGTCTTTTTTGGTTCCGTATTTTTCCCATTTCTCTTGTTTCGTATCTCCTCTACCCTTTCCCTAGCTAGTCTGGCATACTCCTCCTTGTCCCACGTCCGCCTACCAAAAGAATTGACCTTTTCCTCTTTTCCAGACATTTTCTTAAATGTGACTGAATCAGGCAAAAATCAGATAGAATAGTTCAATTTTTGATTTCTCCACTAGTCATTATAGAGGTGCCAGTAATCTGAAGCTCTCTAAGTGACAAGGTCAGTGAAGAACACTTGATAGTCACACTACCATTATCCTGCTTTCAAAAAGATAGCCCTATGAAATGTGCCGTATGTTTGACGGCAAGATGCAGGCTACTAAATCATTGGAAAGATACAAATCTGTAAAACTTTTAGTAAGCAGAATAACTTATACAAGCCGTTCTCTCTATGAGCTATATTATGACGAGTCTTCCTGGTTCATTCTAACAACTTATTCGGCTGGCTCCTCGATGGTACCCTTCTCAGACACGTAGATACCGTCCAAGAACTTTCTGATATCCTTGTTTCTGACACGGCAGATCTGCTGAACATCGGCACAGGTCTGGGAAACGTTTTCCAAAGAGTTACCGTAGACGGTAAGCTCATCCTTCTGGTTGGCAGAGAGCTCAGCGGTGGTACCTTCCTGAACAAGGACCTTTCTAACTCTCTTCTCACCCAAAAAGTTTCTGATCTCGACGTAGGTCTTAGAGTCCTCGCTGATGATGTTGACGTTGATTGGGAAATGGGCGTAGACGAATCTCATCTTGTACTTGAAACCGAGGGTAACACCCTTGATCAAGTTGGCGATCAAAGACTTGACGGTTCTCAAGGTAGCAACGTGCTTTCTGTCACCGTTGTGGACAGTGATCTTGATCAAAGAGTCAGAGACCTTCGAGAAGGTAACGTCAATGTGTCTCAAGTTCTTGGACAGTTGACCTCTTGGGCCAGTGACAGTAACTTCTCTGGCCTTGATGTTAACAGTAACACCGGCTGGGATCTCCAGGGTTTCATCGGATTTGACGTACTTCATTGTGCAAAGATTGGTATATTTTGTAAAAGACAGTAACTTTCTTCACTTAGTTCATTCTTTTTTTTTTCCGAGTCCTCGACGAGAGCACAAAATTTTTCACTTCGAACACGACCATTCACTTTTTTGCATCTGCCATAAAACTTGCGGGTGCATACCCCATAATCCAGAATCAGATGGTGTGGAAAATGAAGGTAAGAAGACAGGTGGGCAGATGATAATTCTCGGAATAAAATTTGACCGAGTCCAGCGAACCCAATCCGTGAAGATGTGGATGCATTTTAGTTAAAAACGAGTCTACGTTGTTGGCATAATTGGAATGGCTTGATCTTCATGACTTCAGCAAAGGATCGTGTGGTCAGGAAAGGGCACATATTATGCAATGGGAGTTTCTTGTTCCCGTTCGCGACTTAAAGTGATTAAAAGGAAGGTAGATTGGTTTAGTGATACTGTCTGAAAATGACAGACCAATCAATTGAACTGTTGTAACCCCAATGCCAACCCAGCGGTTGCAGCATACATATTTGTGTCAATCGGTACTTTTAGGTTGCATCTATTCAAGATGAAGAAGACTTATCACGTTTACTATGACAGGGCGGGATGATTCGTTAACAACTCGCTCAAAAAAGCCGGAGGCTCCGATTTCTTATCGTTATCAGGATCAGACCAAAAAGAAACAGACGCATACAGCTATCATACAACCATGTGATAAAGTTTCGCAACCCCTGAACGTTCTCACTTTCATCAGGCGAGAAACCCCGAGTGGTACTTCGTTTGGGATAGTGAATAATTGCAATTGTCTGCGCAAAGTGGAGGTGGGTCCTTTTCTTTCCATACGCGCATTTCCGACAGAGCGGAAACGGGGGATCTAACCCAGTCGCTTGCATGTTTCTCTAGTAGCATGCTAGACTACTTCCTGTCTTTATAACTTACAAATCGATCTCTTTCTTTGCATTTGCTTTCACGGTCAACAGTTCCATGATGTCAAGAGATATTTCAAGAGATGTCATCAGAGGACTCACCATTCTCGAGATGAACCACACCGAGTTCTCGAGCTCACCCATATTCGACCATGCCTCTTATCAAGACAAGAAGCTTAACTACGCAGACACAATTTTTCCATGTTTCTCGTTTTTGACCGGGTTCTCCGGCAGACCAGTGCCTTTCGTAAAGAATTTGCAGACGATTGGGCTGGGGTTATGTTTCAATGCCCTCCCAATCCTCGTGAACGGTGGCAGGCTGAGACTACCAGGCGTGTTGCAAAGACACGGTTTGGCCTCAATTATATTGAGTGCTAGTCCTGAAAAGGGTTATATATTTCCAGTTCTGAGTACAGCTACCTGGTTTGCGATTTCTGTGTTTCTGGCAGCTGATCCCAAGGATCCATTCACAAAGCCGGAGGATACCGCCCAACAGCGCATTGACAAACCTATTTTCAAGGATAGGATCTACAGCTCTTCTTATGATCCCGAGGGCCTGCTAGGTGCATTGATGACAGCAGTCACGATTTGGTCGGGAACTTGGTTCTCTCGGCAGGGGTTTTCGCTGATTGAGGCTCTGGCCTGTGGTAGTGCTTTACTAGCTACTGGTAAACTGCTGTCTCTGGCGTCTCCCAAGTTTCTGCCTGTCTCAAAACCTCTGTGGTCTCCTACATTTACATTGATGACCTCAGGTTATAGTATCTGCAAGTGTGCCCTGGTGAAAGCGAGTATTCCTTATCTCCCGGTGTCTCTTCTTCGTGCATTGGGAACGGTTGGAAAAAAGTCTATGGAGGTATACTTCTTCGGCGAAATTCTGGACATTGCATTGAAATACGGCGGTTCCAAGTCTATCTGGGTTAAGGCTAAGTCTTGGTTAGAGTCCCGCGTCGGAAGCACTATTTCTGAGATTATTATGATTCTTAGTAGCGATGTTGCGCTGGCCGCATTCGCTTTCGCATGCTCGCGTTATGATTGGAGTATCCGTCTGCTCTAAACTGATGAATACACAAACAACTTTTCTCCAAATACAGATCATTTCAGTAAGCGTAGAAGACCTCGGGCAAACATCTTTCAACATCATCCCTTTCGGGCTGACTTTCCCAAATCTCTCATTGGGCTACTACTTACACGCAGATAGGAGATGATACGATTTCGTTTGTTGGCGGTTTGGACGCCCGGTTCATATCCAACAATAAGTGATATATGCAGTCAACGAAGGTGAATTCCGCTATTTCCCATTCAGGTGGATGATTTATCTCGAGAAGAGCAGAGGCTGATTGGAAGAGAATCGTTTCCTTCATGGAAACATGGTCCGAAAGCTATCGTACAGAATCTCCAGCCAATTACAGAGAGTCATCTCCATGGTTCACGCACGCCCACTTCCCGATGCGTAGACCGGATTTGACTATCTCGTTTCCGAAGCTTATCGAGGTTGCAATTATCGGTTTGGGCCAAAAGATTGCAATCATGCAGAGGATAAAGGAATGCTGTGGGGAGCACAGCGTCCAAACCTAGGGTAGCCGTATCATCGCCTCAGTGTTTCCGATTTGAGAAAGACGCATCAGGTAACATGAGTGATCTCGCCTTTTAGCTTTATCTGTATATATTCTGCAGGTAATCCGTGGTCGAATTTTGAAATAGAAGTAGACACCGAAATTGAAATCAAATAACCGTTCGATCTGCACAATGTCTGACGAGCAGAAAGAGGTTAATGTTGAGGTTGATGTGAAGGACTTGGAACAGGCACTTTCCAATGTCCTCTCTGGCCACATTCCCGAAGATGACGGCATGAAGGAAATTATGCTCAGATCCTACAGGGCCAACGAGCAGGAGAAGCAGATTGGTGTGAGGGAGGCATGCAGAAGGTATCCCAGAGCCGTGTTCTGGACGATTATCTTCTCGCTCGGTGTGATCATGTGTGGCTATGACGCGCAGATCATCAGTTCCTTCTATGCCTTGCCAGCCTTCCAGAAGAAGTACGGAGACTATGTTGGAGACGACACCTGGGCTGTGAGTGCTGCATGGCAATCTGGTCTCTCTATGGGTTCGCCTATCGGTCAGGTTGTTGGTACTCTGGCTGCTGGCCCTCCTATTGAATGGTGGGGCAGAAAGAAGTGTTTTGCTGCTGTCAACGTGCTCTGTATCGGTTTCGTATTCATGCAATTTTTTGCCCCTAACATCAAGGTGCTTTGCGCTGGTGAAATCTTGTCTGGTATGCTTTGGGGAGTGTGTGTGCTAATTGGACCCACATATGCTTCCGAAGTTGCACCTACTTCCCTGCGTGGTATCCTGACTGCTGGTACCAATCTGGCTTTCGTCATTGGCCAATTGATTGCGTCTGGTATCACCAAGGGTCTTTCTACCAACAACAGCCAATGGGCCTACAGAATCCCCTTTGGTGTTCAGTGGGTCTGGCCAGTCATCATCCTGGCTGTCATCTTCTGGGCTCCAGAGTCTCCATACTGGCTGGTTCGCCAGAACGACATGGAGGGAGCCAAGGCTGCTCTGAGAAAGCTTGCCTGGTCTGTGGACGAAGAAGAGATTGAGAGAAATCTGTCTTTGATTAAGGAGACTGACGCCTTGGAAAGAGAGATGGAAAACAAAACCTCTTACTGGGACTGCTTCACCGGAATCGACCGTTTCCGTTCTGAAATCTGCATCATGGTGTATTCTATTCAGGTCATTGGTGGTAACCCACTGATCGGTTATGCAACCAACTTTTTCGAGGTTGCAGGTTTGCCTACTGATAAAGCCTTCGACATGTCGCTTGGTATGACTGCTATGGGCTTCGTCGGAACCGTTCTATGTTGGCCATTGTTGGAGAAGGTCGGTAGAAGACCCATGTATCTGTTCGGTATAGGGTGTATGACCATTTTGCTGTTCATCATTGCCTTCCTGGACTGTGCCAAAAACTATTCGGCCAAGCCAGGTCTCGCGTGGGCGCAGGCTAGTATCATGGTGGTTTGGACTTTCCTTTACCAGGCCACTTCAGGTCCATTGACCTTCGTTCTGATTGGTGAAATCCCATCTACCAAGCTCAGAGGTAAGACGATCGCTATTGCTACTGCGATTCAGTCTCTTTGCTCCATTGTCACTACCGTTGCCCTTCCATACATGTTCTCTGCTGAAGAGGCTAACATGAGAGGTAAGGTTGGATTTGTGTTTGGTGGTATCTGTATCTTCTGCTCGATCTGGGCTTACTTCAGATTGCCAGAGACCAGAAATAGAACTTTCGAAGATCTGGATATCATGTTCTACAGAAAGGTTCCTCCCAGACATTTCAAGAAGTATGTGATCGTTGACTCCAAGACTCTAGATGGCGAGGCCGAATCAGCATAAGCCTGAAGTTCTGTCTGTCGTCGTCATTGGTACCTTTTCTGTTACTCTTAGCCTGTGCTTTCACAACTCTCTTTATTCAACTTTGACATATATACAACACATTTCCGCTTTAAACGTCTATCAAAAGTTCATCGTAGTCCCACCGCTATGTGCAAGTCTGAAGGATAGGATGTCGTTCTTTCCAACGTCGATGGAGTCGTCTGCGCTGACCCTCTTTCCTCCTACACCTTCAATGGAGGCCACTGTTACTTCGCCCATGATGTGCCTGGCTACCTGGCCAACCTGGGTTCCCCTCTTGATCAACGTGCAATCTCTGAACACATTGGTGCCGGAGTTACCAGTGAAAGTGGTCATGTTCCGCACCGTGTAAACCGGAATCAGATCCAGCACGGCGGCTGCCTCTTTCAACACCTGAGCCACTCCAGTGGAACCGAACCTGTATAGAACCAAGTCCCTAATGTTTTCTATCCTGTTCAGCAGCTTCTCATCAAGGGGTTTCAATCCCGATTCGGGACCTAAGTCCTCAAGAGTGTCCACGAATTCTGTGCCTTCATCATACACTACAAACTTCTGTTTGGAAAGCTTTCTCAGGAAGACCTCCGTTATGGCCGAGGTCAACACGGCCTTGGTATTTGGGTGTTTGAGCATGATCTTGGAAACGTTTTTGTCTGCGTCGGGGTGATCAATCTTGTTCAAACTAAGTACCGTGGGGAATTTCTCTGCCATGAACGCCTTGACCACCTTCGTGATGCACTCGTTGTCCCAGTCTTGGAGAGGCGGCAAGTCAGAGACCCTCTCCATTGCCCTCGCTACCAACTGACCTGTAGCTCCATAACCGGCAAATTGTGCTTGCATCGTATCCACCACAAGTGATTTAGTAGCAGTGTGTCTTCTGACGATAGATCCCCACCTTTTCAGCAAATTTCCCTCAATCCACCGCCTGATTTCGTCTTGCAGCCATTCAATATCCTGCAAGGGATCATAACCCCTGGTGGCCTTTCCTTCAGCGTTAGTTGTTCCACTGACATCGACCACGTGGATCAACGCATCGGCATGTCTGAGGTCATCCAGGAACTTGTTTCCCAGCCCTTTTCCCTCGTGAGCCCCTGGAACCAGACCAGCAACATCGAGCAACATGATTGGCACAAACCGTTTACCTGCCTTGCACCATCCGTAGTTTGGCTTACAAAGCTCCTCTTTTCCAAACCTGCTGCATGCACACTCGACCTGAAGGTATCCAGTAGCCTTATTAGGATCAATTGTTGTGAATGGAAAAGCGCCAACCTTGGCATCTGCGTCGGTCAGAGCATTCAACGTGGTGGATTTGCCGCTTGAAGGCTTTCCAACGATACCAATCAAGGGGTCTCTAGGCATTTCGGAGAGGGACTGTACTAAAGCAATTAGAATGTTGTAGAAAAGCTGGCGGTGGGGTTCTCAGAAATTTTAAGGCTTTTGACTAGGATTGGAATGGCGCACTACCTTAGTGACCTTGGCACTAAAGACGATATATATATAGAACTGGAGTTGGAGATACCTGGATAATTTACAGTGAGGAAGATAATCAAGATTTTGTTGTATATTTGGAAAACTTGTGAGATAATTATGGAAAAAAAACAGGACATTTTGGAGTTTTTTTGTCTTTCCAAGATTTGAGACCCAATGACATGAGCCGCACAGAATATGTATTTGTAAGAAGATCTAGATACCAGCAACGAATACGTCAAAGTAGGGCTGATTTTGAGATGTATGGACCTTCAAACTCCTTTGGATACCCTAGTGCAATGCGGCAGTATCCAGGCAGGAAATATAGTTCAAAGTTTTCATTTTTTTCCTAGAATTTTGGTCTTTTCCAGATTTTTACCCAAAGCAGATAAACAATTTGCATCTTATTAAGATCCAACCATCCAGCACGGAAATACGAAAAAATGCAGCTAGTATAGAAGGAATTTGTGTAAACTCTATAACTCTTGCTTAGCTTTAAACTTTATGAGTTATTTCGCCTCATGTCTTCAAAGCTATGTCTACTCTCTTCCGAACAAACTAACGCCGCACCAATCACCCTAGCTGCAAAGACAATAGAACGCACGCTTTCTTTCAAAGCACCAAAAAATTCATAGAAAAAAAAAACACAAAGGCATTACGCTTCACACGGAAGAACTAAATCTATTTTGAAAAATCTCAAGCTTTCATGACGGTAATGGTATCCCCAACCCCCAAATGGGGACCCCTTATCAGATAAGCAGGCGTGCAGTAAAAGGGGTCTGCGCCGAAGGTTTGGTTGAGGCTGCCTTGACTCTTTCTGGTATTAAGTCATTCTTAACAGTGCATCACGAGCTTGAAGTTTTGCCAGATTTTTGCCAAGGCTAATTAGGCAAAGACTGTTTATTGTGCATTCTTTGTTTTTTTATTTTTTGGTTTTCATCTGATGACCCTCTCTCCTCAGGTTAGTCCCCGATCGAGGGTGCCGTACCGATCACCAGAATTGAGTCCCAAATCTGTACCGCATCATGGTTACAATCACATTGGAAATTTTCAGCTGAGTCTCGGCGAGTCGTCCACAATCGATGCCAGTGTCACAGAGACCACAAACTTACTTCCAAATTCGATATACCAGAAGGAACTGAGTGCTTCTTCCAGCATGGCAGAGATCTGGTTCTTGGTGAAAAACTCAGCTCCGGTATTGATAACGTTCACCTTCCAATACTCCGTACAAACACTGGTACCGATATACTATGCAAGCCAATTGGGCCCCAAGTACCTAAGTGCTTGTTCTCTCTCGCTGACTACTTTTTATCTCACAGGTCCAGTGTTTTTCAATGGCTTTACTACAGCTATGGACTTCTACTGTTCAATGGCCTACGGTGCAGGACGATTCGAGAAAGTTGGCTTGTATTGTCAGAGATGTTTTACTATAATGCTGTGTATGATGCTTGCAGTCATTCCTTTTTGGATGAACCCGAGCGCGTTTTTCCGCTTCATCTCTGATGATGAAGACCTCGTAGCGCTTTGCGAGAGATGTCTCAAATTCATGCCTATAGTGGCACCCGCGGGAATCGTGTTTGAGTGCGGAAAAAGATTCCTCCAATCACAAACCAAGTTTGATGCCCCCACCAGGATCATATTGGGAGCCTTGCCGCTTTCAATTGGGCTCAATATCTACCTTTTGCCCAAGCTGGGCATTGATGGTCCTTTTGTGAGCTTCCTATTGACGTATTGGGCAATGGCGTTGGCTATAGTGGGTTACATCACGTTTATTGATGGATACCAATGCTGGAAAAGTGATGTCACTTTTGAAGAATTATTTTCCGATTGGTACCCTCTTCTTAAACTGGGAATCCCTGGCATACTCATGATCCTGTCGGAAGCCATGGCTTTCCAGGTATTGACATATTTTGCAACTGCTCTAGGATCTGATCAACTGGCAGCCCAGAGCGTCATAAGCACACTTGCGAGTTTTGCGTTTCAACTTCCCTTTAGCGTTTCCACTTGTGCTTCTACTAGAATGGCCAATATAATAGGTTCCAGGAACCTGGGCTATATTACCGTTGTCAGGGCAGCAGTCACAATTGCATCTGCCCTGAGCATTTTCAACTTTGCTTGGATAATTTTGTTGAGATATCAATTAGGGCAACTATTTGCTCCGGAGGATCCCCAGTTGGTCGAGCTTATCGCCAGATCGTGTATGGTTTTAGCTTTGAACCAGTTGCTAGACTGTACCAACGTCATAATGGCAGGCATTTTACGAGGCCAGGGCAGACAAAGACTCGGTAGCATTTTAAGCCTGTGCAGTTACTACATCATTGCCACTCCATTTGAGTTATTATTGGGCTTCAAGTTGCACTTGGGTGTGCTTGGTCTTTGGCTTGGACTGGCTGTGGGTGTGGGGTTTCTCAGTCTAAGTGAACTGTACTCGGTCATCAAGTCCCCTTGGGATAAGATCATGGATAGTTCCAGAGAACTTGATGCATAACACAATACATAGACACGAAAAACATGACACAAGCTTCCAGCCATACAAGCGATATTTCCAAACCATTTAAAAGCTCCAATACTGGCCCGTTTGAACTCAACTGATAAGCTATTTTAGTAAGAGATAAGATCCCTTCCTAAAGAGGAAATTTGGGGCGCGGACGATAAGAGGCGTATCCCTCAGACCAACCTTGATATTACTGCCTTACTCGTTAACCTTTTTGTTTTATCTCCTTCTTTTCTGCGCCGGTTGACTCAATTTATTGCTAATCACTTCAAAATGGATATGTACCCGGTTCTACCTGTTCCTCAGTCGGGAACATTCTACGAGTATGCCCCTAAAATGATGGCCTTCGAGTTCAACGGCTTTTCAAGTAAAAAAACTCTGGTGTTCATTGGCGGACTCGGAGATGGATTTGCCACCTTGCCATACCTTCCTGCACTCTCCACTAGTCTGAACAAGATTGGATGGTCGGTGGTCCAGATATACATCAGATCGTCATACATAGGTTGGGGGTCCGGATCTTTGAAGAGGGATGCGGAGGACATCAGCCAATTGGTCAGCTTCCTCAGATCAGAGGCAGGTGGAAAAAGGGAAAAAATAGTTATCATGGGCCATTCAACTGGTTGTCAGGATACAATGCAGTATGCATCCAAGTTTGAGCAAAAATCTTCTACCAAGGCAAATGGATACATTCTTCAGGCCGGTGCCTCCGATAGAGAGGCTGCTCTAGGGGTAGGTATTCCTCTTGAAGAGCTTGAAAAATCAGTTGAACTGGCAAAGACTATGATTGCAGCCGGACGAGAGAATGAAATAATGCCATATGAGTATTGCAGTTCGTTTTTGGATTGTCCTATCAGTGCTTATAGATGGAATGCTCTGTATTCTGTAAGAGGAGACGATGATTTCTTCTCAACCTATCTCACACCTGAAGACCATGCCAAAACCTGGGGGAAGGTCAATGAGCCAATTTTGGTGGTTTTTAGTGGTTCTGATGAGTTTGTTCCTAAATCAGTGGATAAGGTGAAACTGCTGGATGATTGGAAGTCGGCTACAGATTCCAAGTACTGGTCCCCTTTGAGCAAGCCTGTTCCTGGTGCACGCCATAATGTGGGAGTTGGATCTGAAAAAGGAGCACTTGAAGATTTGGTGGCTACTGTTACCAAATTTCTGGAAGATACTTTCTAGGAGAAATGAATATAATCTTTGAAGACACTTTTTAGATCTGACAACACCGCAATGCATCATCTAAAGGCCTACTCTCCCGTTACTTTATTCGTTGCTATGATCGTGTTTTTTCGTATATTCGTCAATGTCTTATCATGTTTAATGTTCGTAAAACTTCTTGGAGAGACAGATACAGCCACATCCACCGGGACATTCAGTCTGCTGTTCACCCTCCCACCATTGCATCGCACAATCAGCATGCATTATGTGATTGCATGTAGTGCACACAATCAAACGCTTCTTTATGGTCATGGAGCAGTAGTTACACAGCTTCTGCTCCTTCAACACCTTCGCTTTGGATAGATCTTTGATGTGTGTATCAGAGTACCCATTCAGGCCAACCTGGCCTCGGTATTCATCAACTGCTGCTGAGTTTTTGAAAATAGAATCTTCATAGTTAAACTTTAGAACCTTGATTCTGTTCACAGGCAAACCCCAGTAGAAAAGAAGACTTGCATATTGGGAACGGTACATCTGGTATTTTTCCTCGAAAGCAGGATCCAAAAGTGGAACGGAGTAGACATCATCCGAAAGATCTAAGGCCACCTCGTTGAACATTTGGATCTTGACCTTGGGAGCTCCCTGGAGGATGTGAGACTTTTGTGGGATTAAGAAACTGGACGTTCGGGAGGTCATGGTGACCACCGACTTCCTTGAGCCTGAGTTTGTTGGCGAGACACCAGGCAAAGGCGGCACATTCCCAATTCCTCTTTTGAAATAACTTCCAAAACGTTCAGGAGATCCGGAGTGGAAACTCACAGACCCAGAGGCATCGTAGGAAGAAACAGAACTACAGGCAGAGTTTCCCACAGCCTCCAACTCGTTATCTCCCACATTGGAACCTTTCGCGGAAGCAAACCTGCCAATGACACTCTGTTTGTTCACCAAAGTGGGAGGCCTCATATATGGAGTGTGAATCGGAATGGTTGGATCTGTCTTATGCAACTTGTGCTCGTGCATGATGCAAGCCAGCATTGCAAGCATCTGGATATTCCCTAACTTCTCATAGTATTCCATGATCGCTCTGGCCAACCATCTGCTTCCAAAAGGATGTGCTCCCCAGTAGAAGCGGTAGTTCGTTTCAACATCAACTTTGCTGAGATCAGTGACAAACTTTTGATGGAGCTCATGCTGCAGGACCACCGATAAGTCACTGTTGTTTAGAATGTCAGGCAGATGAACATCCTTGACCAGTATTACTTCCAAGATCTTCCAGCAATCAGCAATATCCTTGTAGCCATACTTTTCAGCCACTGCAGCATTGTGGACTGATAGCTTTTCGGGAGTATCTCCAAGCATACGGTATTCATATGCCAGTTCCATTTTCGAAGGGATCAAATCGCTGAAGTCATGAATCGTGACAATGTTACTATTGTGACCTCTTGAGGTTTGTGTTCCCAAAGATCTTTCAGTAGGAACCGAAGCATTTCCCAAAGTCGCACTCTTTGCCTCTCCCAGCGTATAATGCCTTAAGCCAACATTCTTCCGCATCAAGCCTGTTACGGCAGATCTGTATGGTCGATCATTCTGCAGGATGTCTAGATCGTTGGAGAAACTGTCATCAGAAGAGTAAGAGTCACTATCAGACGACTCACCAGAAGAATCTTCAAGCTTGGAGGAAGCAACCCTTCCACCTTTGGAAGATGCATCACCAACAGAAGATCCTGCTTTCTTTTTCTTCAAAGTTCCTGCGAGGGTAAATCCTTGCTGATCAAACTTCAGCTGAGTGGGCTTGTTTTCCTCATGTTTTGGTATAAAGAAACATACGAGATGTCCACTAGCCGTCCATACCGCACCACATCCTTTTGGAATGGGGGTACTATCAAAAGCAGGCTTGGTAAAAGGCATCCCATCTGTCTCCGTTTGAACCGATGTAGAAGTAATGGGAACCAGTTCATCGTCCGAGTCATCACTCAAACTGGTAGGCATTGACTCAACGTCATTGAAATCCCCAGCCTGAGGGATGTCAAATGGGTCCAGAGGAAGATCATTCTCATCAAAAGCATCAAACTCTAAACTGACTTTTTCACCCAATAGAGAACGCAAACATTGCTCTAGACAATGTCTTCCTGCTCCACAGAACCTCTCAGATATTTCGTTCAAATTCTGCAGTATTTCCTTCTCCTTTTCCGAATCTAGATCTTGATTCTCTTCTATATTGAACGTTGGTTTCCCTGTTTTCGAAGGGTAGTCTTTAGGAAAGTTGATCTCCATTCTAAGGAACACCAGGTCTTCTTTGTTAGTTGCAGACCATGGACCATTTAAAGAGAGAATCAGCTGGCCCGTGGAAACAGAGATCTTCTCAAACCTCAATTTGGGGAACTTATGGCCCACAGAGCTCACTTCTTCTCCTAGATTGGCAGGCTGCAAACTGTCACCACCAAACGAGAATGCGTTGGGACTATCTGAAGGCGCCTGCGCCGACTGTCCAATTCTCACACCCGAGATCCAGTCGAGATGGTTAAACTGATTATCGCGTGAACTGGATCCGCGACTGGATACAAACGCATCCTTCTTGAACCGCTTGAGTCTGTCATCGGAGCTTGTCACAGGCTCACTCCTATACGTCCTGTAGTCGAAATCAATCAACTTCGTGCCCTCTGGCAGTTCTTTGTTCTTTTCATAGTTGAATCTATCGTAAATGTCCTCACTAACAGGCCATAATCTCAGATCATTATCCTTGGACCATGTAACCAACTGTACATCACGATCGTCGACAGAAGTGTTGTCAGAGTGTCTTGACCGCCACAGAAAGTCCTTAACAGGCTCTGTGTGGCCCTTGAATATGTAGCCAGGTCTCAATTTCGATTCACCTGTCTGATCTTTGTAGTTCACAATATAGACCGAATTGTTTCCACCATGTGCTGGCATAATACCACATCCTTTATCACCAAATGGAACATGTCTTGCTCGACTTACGGGAAAATCTGTGTTAATAGTGAACTTCGGCTCAGTCACACTCTCTCCGTAATCCCAAAACTTGACCGTCATATCATTCGAACACGATATAATCTCTGTTTCATGGTCACGGCTAAAATCCAGACCATTGACCCTACCGTTGTGGGCCATAATCTTCTCCAGAGGCATGGCTCCCTTTCGCATGTCCCAGATGTAAAAGTAATTATCATGCGCAGATGCAATGATGTTGGGATTTTTGTAATTCCACTTCACCTGCGAAGTGGCAGACCGCCAGTCCGCCCATCTGGCAACAGGTCTTCTTGGAGTTCGTAGATCCCAAGCAAAACTGAACGTATCGACAGAACAAGTAGCCAGCACCTCCGGGTTATCGGGGTGGAAATTTATATCGGTAATGGCTCGGTCATGGGCATGTAGTACATGTTCAATTGCGTCTGTGGAGGATCTCGCGAGATTCCAGACCAGAGCCTTCTGGTTGGAAGTGGAAACCACCCATGATGGCTTCGACTTGTGCGGAGACCATTGCACATCAGCCACTTCCCATGACGTAACATGGTGAAGCCACCGCGGCTGAGCAAACGGATCATCGAGATCAATCACAAACAATCCTCGACGTCTATATCACGTTAGTAATTGTTCAAACATGGAAGCTGGCAACTACAACTTACCCTGCTAGGACAGCGTCCCTCCCACAAGGAGACAAAGACATGGCCCCAATGGCCCCATCCACTCTCAAAGAAAGGGAATTGCCAAATGTAGCCGAGTCATATGGACTACCCTTCTGAGTCTCCATTTTGTGAGATTTGTCAAGAGACCGTATTGTTTGACACTCAGCAAAGAGCGCATTCTGTAAAGTCTTGTTACCTCAGCATATGGTTTGGAGGAGTCGTGTACCACAAATCTTAATTTTGGTGTGTTTAGCGCTTTGAGAGTCCTAACAGAGTGACACTACTTTCTTTAAACCCCAACTCAAACCCACGACCCACAACCACTTGCCCATTTTTGCTGGTCCATGGCTTCAATACCCGTTGAGCCAAGCAAGAGGCCGCATAGACCGGGTACCAGACCGGGACGACCGGGCGTGCCGTCTGGAACGTCCGACAGGGCAAAGCCTGTTCGTGGAGACAATGCCTCTAGAGGTAGAGGTCAAGGCAGGGGAGGAAAGGTGTCTTCGGGCCAAAGGATTGTATCAACAGGTCGGAGACCAAAGCCAGTACCTGTGAGAAAAAGTATTGATCAAAATGCAGGCAATTCTGGATCTGCTCCGTTTGAGCCCAGACCACAGAATCCACTAGAGAGGATACAGTCCCAGTTCTTGGGACCGTTGGTGAGGAACCCCGAAAAGTTCGGGTATACGAGATTTGAACATCGCAAACAGGAGACTCCAGATTACATGCTACAACATGACGGTCAGTTTGAGTCAAGACCGTTTTACCAGAATGATTGGGACAGAGCCAACCAGCTAAGATTACTAGACTTGGAGAAGAATCATAATGGGGATATACAGCCGTTGTTTGACCAATTCAGAGAGATGCGAGAAGCTGAAAGGAAAGAAATGGAACGAGCAAATTTGGTTGATGCTGAAAATGCCAAGAAAACACTCACCGATGCTTTAGTTTTCAGAGGAAGTTGTTTAGACATGTGTCCTGTGAACGAGAGAATCGAGAGAATCCACAAGAAACAAGTTTCCAAGTGGGAGAAGGATCCCGTTTCAGGACGTATATCTCGTGAGAGAGCCGTCAAAACGTTTGTGCGGCCCTCTGGACAACCTCCTCCATTACCATCTGACGTTAGACCACCCCACATTCTGGTGAAAACTTTGGATTACATGATAGAGAACCTATTGCAACAACTTCCTGAATCTCAGAGTTTTATCTGGGACAGGACTAGGTCGATAAGACAAGACTTTACGTTTCAGAACAACTACTCTGGACCTGAATCTGTTGACTGTCACGAACGCATATGTCGGATTCACTTGCTATCACTGCATATCATGGCCGGTGCAAATGATCCAGACTATTCACAGCAACAAGAGATTGAACAATTTACGAACTCTTTACAAACATTGACACATATGTATGACGATATACGATCCAGAGGTGGGAACTGTCCAAATGAGGCAGAGTTTAGAGCATACGAGGTCCTGCTTAACCTCAAGGACACTGAGCTGGACCGAAAGTCACAGACTTTGCCAACCGAAGTTTATCATGATAAAGGATTTCAGCGAGCCCTGATGTTGAGAGGGATGGTAATGGCACAGCAAAGAACCCCAGGCTCCCTCAACGTATACTCTGTTTTCTTCAGAGCTGTCTATGACCACAAGACTCCGTTATTGGCTGCATTTCTGTGCGAATCGCATTTTAATGAGATACGGTTTTCTGCTTTAGTATCAATGGCAAGGGCGTACCATTCTTCGAGCAAAGCCCCGTTGGCGGTGAGCATTTCTGACTGTCTTGGTTTCTTCAATGTGGAAGAGTTCTTCGCTTTCACCAATGCCTACAATCTACCACAAGAGCAGGATCCTACTGGAATAAGAATTAAAGTGAATGATATGAAGGCCTCATCTTTCAAGAACAGCATGCTGCAGTATTTCTCTCCAGTTCTGAACCAGAGACTAGCTTCCACAACGCCTGTACAGATTGTCAACTCAGGTGTCCGCAGTGAAAGTGTTTCTCTGGGTAATCAGCAACCAAGCCTGACTCTTCCTGCTGGAACAGACACACCTCCATTTGACTTTGAAAGAATGGCCCAAAGAGGCAGTATCATTACGCCCACTGTTGCCCATCATACTTCCGCCGCATCCCAGTCAGTGCCTCCATCATCCGAGCCATTTGTATTTGCCAAACAGCTCCAACAAACAGCCTCTACTTTTGACGGTAATGATGGTCTTACAAAGAAACAGTCTCAGCATGACCTTTCAGACGTTCAGCCCAAACCTACGTTCACATTTGGTGCACCAGTTCCGACGACTCTCCCCTCTTCAGTTCCATTCCAACCCGCGCCAACTGAAATCACACCAAGTTCACATCCTCCTAAGCCGGAATCCGCAGCTCCACCAAAGAAATTGAAGATAACGGAAAGAACAAACTTCCCTTCTGCGAGCAAGATCGTTGTTCAGTCCATGTTGCATCATCTAACCAAATATTCCGTGAATGCCATATGCACCGAGGTACTGAGATCAGAGGCCCAACATCGACAGAAAACTGCGCAGCGTGATCAGCTTCTTGACCAGTTTTCCAAAGAGTTGTTGCGTGCATTCGTGGACGAAATTGTATACCAGACTACGCTTGAAGCTATGGCTGATGACTTGCGTGCGAGATTTTTGAAGAGACGGGCTCTTAAGAATATCGAAGCAAAGGCCCGGGTCAGTCTCACTAGAAAAAACTACAAGGATCGCAAATTGCAGGAGCTTGAGACATTTACATCTCGCTCGACCAAGGTTTCGGTACCAGTGATCCGTAAGAAACGAGAGAGGAACCCATCGCTATCTAGCGTTGCTACCCTTCCGAGGAAGAAGGCTACTTCCGAAGTGAAAAATAGGGATTCGGAGCCCTTAGACCTCAAGCTGATGACGGATAGACTACCTTTTGTGGGTACTGCATCGTTTCTTCTGATTGCCAAAGACTGGAACAGCAGAGAGTCAAAGCATCTGCGTGGTATTTTTTCGCTCGTAAAGACGAACAACGCTTATGAGAACACAGTCACCAGTCAAAAGGGTGCTGTAATTAAGTTCACTTCCCTGCCGGATGATTTTGACACCAGACAGTTCTTTTCATCAGCCGGGTTTGTGCTTTTTCAGTTTGGGCTGGTTGATACAGCTGAGACATCCCCTGAACGCAAGTTGAAGGGAGACAGACACGTTTTGATCAAGGCTGTTTCGTATTTACAGAAGTTTTCCAAGTTTTCATCCTCGATTTTGATTCTGGTCTATAATTGCGAGAGTGTCGGAGAAGAGAAAATCAACGAACTCCTGGGAGTTTCCAGTCTAGAGCATTTGGCTCATGTGGCTCGAATTCAAGTTCTTAAAATGAACTCCGGTGAAAATGAGGATTTGATCAAGCCAGCACTGGAGGATATGCTCAAGTCGTTGCACCTGAGACACACCGTTCGTGAAGACCATTCGATATCTTCAATCTCTTCCTCCAGCTCTACCAAAGAAAACAGCTATGTGAACATGCTTACCAAATCTCAGCAAGACAAACGGAAGAAGAAGCTAGCACACATAAGATCGTCGTTAGCACCATCAATACCGAGATTGAGGACATCAAGGTCATTAACTGGTGGCATCTTACAGTCCATTGGAAGGAAGTTTTCAGGAGTTCCAAAGTCTCCATTACATACAAGTTTCACGGGTGTTCTGTCCACTTCTACGCCAATAGCCTCTCGTTCAAGGACTTTCTCCAACATGTCGACATCAACTCATGCCAACTCCTCGATCGGCTCTGGAATTGTAAAAAGGGTTTCGGACCTCAATTTTGGTGAGAACAATGATATAGCGGAAAAGATCAGGGAGCTGAAGGAGCTCACTGCCAGTGTTTTGAAGAGGAGAAAATAAACCAATTGTACATTATCTTGATATAATACAGAAGAAACGTTTTTTCTGAAGAGATGACGAACCGTAGTACTTATTTGGGCAAAATTTGGAAACTTTTTTATGCCCTGAAACATGCGTATTCAGCTGCACTTGAGCTCAAAGCTTTTTTCACCCTTTCAGAAAGGGAATTAATCATGTAATCTCTTTGCTTTCCAAAGCGTGGATCAACAACTTCTTTGTATATCTGCTGAAGAGCAGAGTCTGCAGACCCCGAAAGAGTATTTTGTAGGACTCTGGCGAAGAAAAGCAGATCGAATATTAGCTGGTAAATACCTCCTTCTGAGAATTTGTCGACTCTTCTCAAAGAATCCAACATTGTCCTCAACATATACGCCTGTAAATTTTTGAATATCTCATTTGAAAGAGGAAGCTTCGTCGAGTTTGACGTTATGCTGGACTTAGCAATGATCAGAAACATGATCAGCTTGTGAATGTACTCACTTGCCGAGACGGGTTGGTTGGGCGTAATCCAATCCACTCTGGCTATTCCTTCTTTGATCATGGTTTGGACTGCTGGGTAGTATGTGACAATGTAATCGTGGAACAAAGTGACCTCAACGTTCTCCAAAGTAGGGTACAGGTCCAGGTTCTGCTTGGATAAGTTGGAGCGGAAAGCACGGTCATACGTTTGGATGATAGCTGGGAACACACTGGACTTCATTTCTGAGACATTTCCGAGACTCAGCATTCTATGTTCTTTAGCAGCATCAACCGACTCTGCACTTTGTGTGTCGTGAAGTTCTTTCCTTACCGATGCTTCCAGAATCACTCTCAAAGCACGAACAAACTGAGACTCGATTCCGCTCAATATCTTTTTCGCAGGGTAGCTTGGTAACAACCCCATATCATCAGAGATTGGTGTTTCCATCACGTTGAATACCAGATCTGAGAAAAGAGGCAACATTGTCTCGAAATAGTTACGCATAAAGTC
Source organism: Kuraishia capsulata CBS 1993 (assembly GCF_000576695.1). NCBI lineage: Eukaryota > Fungi > Ascomycota > Pichiomycetes > Pichiales > Pichiaceae > Kuraishia > Kuraishia capsulata. The sequence continues at coordinate 402,788 of NW_019172954.1, forward strand.
AATGAGAGCCGTGCAGCCAGGAGTTGTCTTGGACTTCTCCCACGTTTCAAGCTGGTTGATTTTCTCAGCATCCTTCACCATCAAGACGAGAACGCAGCTGATGAATCTGCTGTTAATTTTGCGGTAAGTTTCTCTCAAAGTTTCAACAACCGAGGCAGTAGTACATGCGGACGCCCTGGCAGATGTGAGTTTGGCCATCGATTCGCTGATCAACCGTTGCAACTCAAGAAGATACCGAAGAGTCGATATCGTGTTCGAAAAAGAAGGCACAAAGCCATAAGAAGAGAGAGATCCATCGTTCTTCACAGGGGATCCAGGAGCAACGGGTTGGCCAGACATGTTAAGTAATCCCGGCAAGTCCTGAGAGCTAGCCATGAAGAGCCTCGTGAGCTTGTCACAAACAGCAGTAATGAGAAACTGGTTCTTCTTCCTGATATCTTGGATTTGAACATCTCCTAGTTCCAAGTGAACATTTGCATTCTGCACTCTCATAGCAATTGATGACGGATCTCTTTGTGAGTACATCTGCCGGCGTGCCCTTTGAAACTCTCTGTTTGTGAAATAATCGGAAACGAGTCCGAATCTAACAATTTTCTTCGTCAGTACCCCTTCCACCAGTTCTTTGACATATGAGGTTATTGCCATCCACATCTCCATCACTAAGGGTAGGTCCTTAACCATGGCACCGTGATCAACCATTATCACGGGCTTGTCAATGAACAAACCATAAAGGTACTTGAGAGCAACATTTGAGACAGCAGAACCTTCTGTATATGTCTGCTTGATGCTTTGGTCGAGTTTTACCATTTTGAGAAGGAAGGCATGGCATTTTCCTGAATTTTGCTCCCCCAAAACCTTCGTGTATTGACTCTCCAGAAACACTACTAAAGGATTGTCTTCCACACCAAGTTCCAAAAGCTTGTTCACAGTTGTCAGAAAGTTCCTCTCATTGTTGCTTGAAGGAAGACTCACATTGGTGACAGTATCAAGCTCAACGGAGTCTAATCTTCTCCACAGGTTCTCCTTGTACTCAGATATGATTTGCTCGACTTCATCCCACACTCTGTTCAGGATCTTCACCACCGCAGGTGCACACGACTGCAACTGAGCATCATATAACGCTCTGCCTTTCTCGTAGTCGTTGATCAAAGAATCGAAATCATTTTTCAAAATGTAGTCCTGAAGACTAGATGGAAGGTTGAAAAGTAGCTTGTTTTCCTGAACGAACGAGATTGTGGATTCCACCGCCAACTCTCGGCTTTTGCTCTCTAGTGTTGGGTTCAACAGTCGCGTAGAACTCGCACTTGCACTATTCACAAACCCAGACAATTTTCCCAGAAGACCAGGATTATCGTCTGTACCCTCGAACTTGGTTTTCGCAAACTGCGTATATATATTGTCGAGAGAGCCCTTAGCCTTGATGAAACTCGAGAATTCCAGCTCAACTATCTGTCTTAGATCCTTGTTTCGTTTCTGCATCTCGCTATCCAAGTAGCCCAGGGCGGAGTTCAGTTGGTCAAAACTCTTGTCGTTGTGAATAGTCTTCAGAAACAGCTTTGGATTGAAGGATTTGGAACCAATCAGGTATTTTAGTCTGGCCGGGTCGCGTGTACTTTCGACCACGTCTCTATCAATCAACTCATCCACGATTGACTCGTGGAAACCCAACGGGTCCATATAGTCCAGAGAGGAGTCTCCGATCGCATAGTCCGAGCGGTCGTTTGCATCTGTGTTCATCAATTGAGGCAATAGTGAGAAGTACTCGTCTGAGGCTGGATCATCCGTCTCTGGATAAGCAAAGTCAACAGCCTGGTTATCTCTGGCCCACGAGTTGGGATTGAGAGTTCTGATCTGGTAGAACCGAAGCAACTCGGAATCTAAGTCCGGATTTCTGGTGCTCATTGAGTGGTCTGAACTGGTGATAAAGAGAGGGATTGTTATAGGAAGTTGTCTTGTTAATTGAAGACGATGATGATCTAGGAGCGTGTCTCTACAGAAGCGATTAGGAGGGCCCTCACAGAGGAACAAAGGCTGGGTAAAAAACCATTATTTAGGTACAATATTTAAGCAATATTTCAGCATTATTTTGTCGAATTTTTCATAGTATACACTGTAAGTAGTATTCCCGCCGCCGTCAGAGCAATTGGAGATTTTCCCCCTACCGAGCCTGACCTCTTCACCTCCTCCTCAGGTTTCTGATGGGTGGAGGAGGCTTCACGTGGTTTGGATTGAACATAGGGGCGTTCTTCAACATTTCCGGCACCGAGAAAAACCTCACCTGAGACCCTCTCACGAAAACCTGTTCCACGTGTGTCACAGCACCGTCTCTGGCCGTGACGGTCACGTCTCTCAGCTGTACATTCATGTTATCCTCGGCTAAAAAGGGCTGAAGTTAGTATGCTGAAAGCAGCCAAAAGAAAAACATAAAAAACAACTCACACTCTAGTAGTTTTCCCCTGTATGTCTCGCCTGATGTCAGCTCTAAGCTGATGACATGGCCCTATTGCGGTTAGTAACTATACGCTGCAACAACGCCATTTTTCAGAAACGAACAACTAAACACATACTTGCGCTTCGTTTAAAAGCTTAACGGGAATTCCAACAGCCATCACGTGGGAACTATTTGGATATCTGCAGAAGAGCACGGTCACATCAAAACCATAGTTAAGAGGGACTTCTCGAAGACGATAAATTTGAAGGTCGTGTACAAACAAACTACATCTAAGGTTGATAACGTTTGAGACCAGACCTGGGTAGGTAGATAGCCAATTGATACTACGCAACAAACCAATCGACTCAAATATACAGAAACATCTCGTTTCCGACATGGATTCGGCAAGTTCCATGTTTCAATTGGAGCCTGTACAGCTTCAATTCCAGATCCAGACGGATATCTCCAGATTGTTGGTATCTAACAATGTCCTCTGGCTTGTTCTCAAGTCGGGTGTTGTCTACAGGATCGACCTAAATAATCCTGAGAAAGTGTTCCAGATCAACATCTTCAGCAAGGGCTCCTCTTCGAATGTGAATGGCTCCGGAGATCGCGTTGTGAATGCATTTGTGGATCCCCACGGATGTCACCTGGTCGTACAAACAGCGTCAAACGAGTACCATTACATTAACCACAAGAGTACGGTCTCACGGCCTCTGGCGAAACTGAAGGGCTTGCACGTCACTTGTATGGAATTCATACCAAATCTTGTTACTTCGAGCAACTCTGGCCCAGTTTTGCTTGGGACTAGTGGAGGTGTTATTTATGAGTGCATCATCGACTCAGGCAAGGCCGACCGGTTTGTGAAGCAAATTTGGAACAACAAGACCAAGACAGGGGTGGTCTCGATATCTGCTCTTCAGAAGGACGAAAAAAGGTTTTTGGTGCTTGTTTCTGAAAAAGATGGTACAATACTGAGGTTTGACGTCTTCATTGCGGTATTTCATGCTACATCATCCAACTTTGCTGCTGAGTTCAAGAAAGATGCTTTGGTTGTCTCCAAAAAGGAAGAAATACGATGTGTGGGCGCTGACTTGGAAAAGTTTGGATTGGTTTATTCCACTGGGCAGAATCAGGAGTTTCTTACGTTTGGCTCCATTGATTCCTTCGACTCAAAAGCGCCTGAATTCAAGATCTCATCTGCAAAAGAGAAATTCAAATTCATGACTTTCACCAAGTACCATGTGGCCATAATGGTGAATGATGAGATTAGGTTCTACAACCAACTGAATGGAAAGTTGGTTTCTTCTCTGGAGGTGCCACGGTACGATGGGGAGAAGATACTAGGACTCTCAGGAGACCATGTAAAGGGTACATATTGGCTCTATACCAGCATGAACATCTATGAGATCGTGGTGGAAGACGAGGCTTCGGATATCTGGTCAATCATGTACGAACAGAAAAAGTACGACGAGGCACTTGGAATGTTGAAGCCCACAGATACCTCCAATAGAAATAAAGTGTTAAAAGCAAAGGGCGGGGATTTGTTCAAGAAAGGTTCATATCTGGAGGCTGCAAAGATTTTAGCTGAAACAGATGAACCTTTTGAGACCGTTACGTTGAAGTTTCTTGATACGGATATGAATGGATTACGGACGTATCTCATAGCCAAGCTTTCGAAACTTCCAAGATCCTACTACATGCAGAGAGTTATGGTGAGCAGCTGGGTTGTGGAACTGTTTATCGAGAGACTAAATGAGTTGGACAACGATATTGCCTCTGCTAAGTCTTCCAATCTGACCAACAATATTCTAGAACACGATGTTGCTCTGGAGCTGCCTCATTCACAGGAACTAGAAAAGACTCAGAAAGAGTACCAGAGTTTCCTGAAGAAGTACAAAGACTTCCTGGACAAAGAAACTGTTTACCAGATCATCTTGTCACACAACAGGAAAGAAGAGCTGGTGTTTTATTCCAACCTCATAAATGACTACCAGGTTGTTCTGAGGTTCTACGTATCTCTGAAGAAATGGGATGATGCGTTGCAAGTGCTTGCTAAAGAGAACAACCCTGTGTTTGTGTACAAGTTTGCAACTGTGTTGTTGATAAATCAACCCGCAAAGACAGTGGAAGTGTGGAAGAGACTCATAGACAATCTAGAAATCACGAAGCTCCTTCCCTCGATATTGACTTTCAACAGTTCCATCAATAATCGAGTTTTACCGGAGTACAATCACGCCTTGAAGTTCTTACAGTTCTATATCGATACAAAAGGGTGCAAAGAAACTGTTGTTCACAATTCTTTGCTATCAATACTGATCACGTATCCAAATCTGCAGAACGAGAACCTCATTTTGAGGTATTTGGAAAATCACAGTCCAAAGACCGACTCCAGCTTCGGAAGGAGATCAGGAAAGGCAGAAATACATTTTGACACGGATTTCATACTGAGATTATGTTTCAGATACAAAAAGATCCAATCTGCTATCTACGTGTACTCCATGCTCGAGAATTACGAGGATGCAGTGAAGCTAGCTCTGGAGAACGACCTGATCGAGGTGGCCACTTACGTTGCTGATAAGCCTATGGACCCCAGCAAATCAGCACTAAGAAAAAGACTCTGGCTCAAGATCTCGGAAAAGCTCATATCCAAGGTGGCTATGAACGAGACGTTCGTGAAACAGCGTGATGAGGCCTTGAAACTGATTGGAGTGGATAACGTGGAAGAGGGTGACAACAAATCCAATAAGATCGAAGACGTGTTAAAATTTTTATTGGGAAGATGCGAATTGCTTACAATCAAGGATTTACTGCCTCTATTTCCGGATTTTGTGGTGATAGACAACTTCAAACGGGAGATGGTGTCATCGTTGGAGACATACTCCAAAGAGCTCAGACAGATATCTCAGGAAATGGACGAATCCATGAGAACAAGCGACAAAATCAACAAGCAAATCGTCGAATTCAAAAAGACAAAGTTTCAGATTTTGGAACCCACCGAATCGTGCTCGATATGCCACAAAATCTTGATCACTCGCAAGTTCTTCATCTTTCCGTGCAATCACTCGTTCCATCAGGACTGTTTGGTGAGAAACATACTGGACTCCAATGACTACAAGCTGAAAAATAAAATCTACATTCTTCAAAAGAAGCTCAAGTCTCACGAGAACGGCGAATCCAAAAAGAGTCTCCAGAAGGAAATCGATGAAGCGCTCACCACAAAATGTTGTCTTTGCAGTGACATCAAGATAAGCTCTATCGATGAACCATTTATCAAGGGATCCGATACTGAAGCAATGAGTTGGAACTTATAACCGGATTGGGATGTCTAGTCACGTGACCAACTTGACCGGAACTTGCGACTTGGTGAGCTCCGTGAAGATTGCGCGTTGAAGTGTACGGTTCTTTAGTGATTTGTTCGCGAATAATCACTCAATTGATCTATATCGGGACTAATTTTGACGTATATTTATCCTGCAAGATGTCTCCTATTCCGAAACTCATTCAATTATCATCTGGTCATGCCTTCCCCACCGTCGGGCTGGGGACCTGGGAAGTGCCTAACTCTGCCACAGCCAAAGTTGTGTACGAGGCTCTGAAGACTGGTTATCGTCTCATTGACTGTGCCTCTCTATACGGGAATGAGGCAGAGTGCGGTGAAGGAATCTCGAAATGGCTGGACGAAGGCAATAGCCGTGAGGACGTGAAGTACACCACCAAACTTTGGAATAGCGAAAACGGCTACGGCAACGCCAAGAGAGCTATCAAGAGGTGTCTTGAGAAGGTAAAGCAGTTGGGTTATATCGATCTACTGCTGATCCATTCGCCACTGGAAGGTCCAAAAATGAGATTGGAGACCTACAAGGCCATGCAAGAGGCTGTTGACGAGGGTCTGGTCAAGTCCATTGGTGTTTCAAACTACGGCATCAAACACATTGACGAGTTGCTGGCATGGGACGGCCTCAAGTACAAGCCTGTTGTCAACCAGATAGAAATTTCGCCTTGGTTGATGCGCCAGGAACTGGCAGACGCATGCAACGAAAGAGGTATCGAGGTCGAAGCCTATGCGCCCTTGGGCCACGGTGGGAAAATCAACGACCCCACAGTCACCAAGATAGCTGCTCGAAAGAACGTTTCTGGTGCGCAGGTACTAATCAGATGGTCCATGCAGAAAAAGCACATCCCGCTACCAAAGACCAAAACAGTGTCGAGACTCGCGGGAAACCTGGACGTGTATTCGTTCTCCCTGACGGAGGAGGAGATCCGTGAGTTGGACCATCCCAAGGCGTATGAACCTACTGATTGGGAATGTACCGATGCGCCATAATTGGCACGTTTGCTCCGCCAGGTCAGATCAGCGCACGACTCGTAATTCGATTATATAGGGATTGCCTTACACAACAAAATACGATTGTTACACGAGGTGCTCTTCATTAATTAAACTTGCATTTGGTCTCTATTGATGCTATTTGGCACTTCTATTCACCCTCCATCTTGATGTGCGATGACATCATTAGGCACATGCGCCTCAATTAGATAGATCTACACGCCTCAAGATGGGCCATAAGGAATACAATAACCGCGGGCCAGAACCACCAGTTTCCTAACCCCGCACAGCAAATTTAAAACGACCGTGTCCGGACGTGACCCATATTCCCCCAATTCCAAAATTGCTCAATTTTTTTCAAAAAAACCTAAAATTTCCCCCAGTACCACCCCCATTTCTTGGCCTCTGCTTGACCAGAGCAAAGATCAGACGGGGCTGTGCATTATCTGCGCCTCTCAACACCGTGTTTATTTTTGGGTCGTGTCCACGCCCTTCGGTAAGTTCGCGTGGGAACAGAGCGAAATGTGTTACTCCGTGGCAATCCTATCCAATCCTTACCAATCTTTGTTTTCTTTCTTTGGACAACGGTCATCCTTGCTCCTTGATCAATTGCTAGACTGGTTCCATGAGATTGGCACTGTTGCTTACGCTGGCAGCATGCTGTTGCGCTAAGAAAGTCGTGAAACAAAACTTTGACGTTATACGTGGAGACTCTGCTGAAGATGCTGTAAAGTTCAATCGCCCCAAGTTAGTGAAGAGAGACGATTCCACCGCTGAAATGGTGCTCATAAATGCGCAAACCTTCTTTATGACCAATGTGACAATCGGAACTCCAGGCCAGTCGATGGGTGTTTTAGTTGACACAGGGTCATCTGACCTATGGGTCCAGGACGTGGACAACGAATACTGCGATTCCACGTCAGATTCTTCCAAGAGAAGGGTGGTTGACATTGATGCTTTTGAGTTTGACAAGAGGGATGATATTGGTGGTGGCGAATTGGGTGGATACACCGAGACCGTGACTGGGTCCTCGACTGCTGACGCGTCTATCCCTACGTTCACCTCAGGATGCAACAAGTACGGTGGATTGGACACCAGCAAATCCAAGAGTTTTAAGAAGAACGATACCATTGATTTTGCCATTTCATACGCAGATTCTACTGCTGCTTCGGGGTATTGGGCCCATGATGTTGTGAACGTTGCAGGTGTAGACGTGAAGGACCTTTCGTTTGCTGTTGCAAATGTGTCCAACTCTTCGTTCGGTGTGCTCGGTATCGGTCTAACCGGTTTGGAGGCCACTTACGTTGGTTCCACGGCCACATCTTCAAACCATTACCAGTACCTCAACCTTCCATACAAGATGGCTGCTAACGGCCTCATTAACACACCTGCATACTCTGTCTTTCTCAACACGGCCTCTTCCAGTGAAGGGTCCGTATTGTTTGGTGGTGTTGACCATTCCAAGTACACCGGGTCGCTCGAGACGGTGGCCATCATCAACACCTATGCCGGCTACGTTGACTCGCCAATTAGACTGGAAATCACGCTCTCTGGGCTTACAATTGCCTCTGGAGACAACGAAGAGACCCTCGCGTCCGGGAAATTTGCTGCTTTGCTGGACACGGGTTCTACCATCACGTACTTGCCTTTGGATTTACTGGAGGCAATTGCAAACACAATTGGTGCTTCTTACTCTTCCAGCATAGGTTACTACTACTTTGACTGCAGTATTGCTAACGACTACAAGTTTACGTTTGACTTCACAGGGGCCAAGATTCAGGCCAGTCTAAGCAATTTCACGCTTGTCGGACAGGGTTTCTGTGCTCTTGGGGTATCATACAGCGGCGATGACAGTGTGATTCTTGGAGACAACTTTATCAGCAATGCATATGTGGTGTACGATTTAGAGAATGAGCAGATTTCAATTGCCCAAGCAGACTTTTCGGGAGGAAGCGAGGACATAGAGGAGATTGATTCAAGCGGAGTTCCATCCGCTGTCAAGGCTGCCTCTTACTCTTCCACTTGGACCTCTGACGACGACGTTTCAATTGCTACAAGCGTCTCGCTTGAGGCTACATCTAATGGAGGTATCGTCACAGCATCTTCGGGCTCTGCCGCATCCACCAAGTCTGGCTCTTCTGGCTCTTCCTCCAAATCTTCCAAATCGTCCTCTGGCTCTAAGACCACATCGTCGTCTTCGTCTTCGTCTTCGTCAAATACGAACAGCAAGAGTGAGGGCAATTCATTGAAGCCAACGGCCATGATTGCGGCCGTGGTTCTTCTGATGGCATCCGCTATGGCGTTATAGAAGTCGAAAACTAGAATTTCAAAAGTTTTAAAAGATTCAAAAGAACTCACACGATTGTGACAAAATAAAAAATATGATTTTGGACGGTTTTACTCCTCAAAGTAGTACTTTAAATTATTCATAGAGCCATGCAAGGTTTTGAACTTGAGGCTTGTCACGTGAGTTTTCAACGCGTGTTTTTATAGAGCTGAGCTCATTACCCCAGTTCCCTTCAAGATGGCGAAAAGTCCATAACGATGGCGAAACAGAGCATTTTGACCATATTTCTGGTGGTGTTCACAATTAGGTTACTAAACGCTCTTACAATTCGCACTTTCTTCCAAGCTGATGAGTACTGGCAGGCACTAGAACCAGCCCATTACGCGGTCTTCAACACTGGTTATCTGACCTGGGAGTGGAAGCAAAAGATACGATCTTTTCTACACCCCTTAATATTTGCAGTTGCTTATAAAGTGTGCGAATTGTTTAATCTTGAGTATGCTTGGGTATTAGCTTTGCCAAAGGTGTTCAGCGCTTTTATGGTGACTATTGGTGAAGTGGGCATATACACCTGGGTGGATACATGGACAGGAAACACGCGACTGGCCCAATTGACCCTGGCGGCCAGTTTGGTCTCGGCATTCAATTGGTTTGCTATAACCAGAACATTCTCGAATACTTTTGAACTGGTGCTAACTGCATGGGCCTTGAACTTCTGGCCTATTGGTTCCACGATATCGTCTTCTAGTGGACTCAACTTCAAGAGGTTTGCATTTAGTCTGGGCTTGGCTTGTTTCTCGTGTCTAGTGAGACCTACAAACGGGGTGATTTGGTTGGTGTTGGGTGGTCGACTTTTCTGGGTGCAAAAATCGAAAGTTTCGATACTTTTGTTGGTGACACTGGTCACCACCGCCTGCATCATTATCAATGCTAGTGTAGACCACTGGTTTTATGGCGAGTTGGTCTTTCCACTTCTGAAGTTTCTGGAATTCAATGTGGTACAAGGTTTGAGTGCGTTTTATGGGATTAACTCATGGAGTTTCTACGTCGTACAAGGAGTGCCTATTCTGTTGCTCACTTTACTTCCATTCACTTTCCATGGAGTCTACATCTTATTTGGTGGCCTAATAACAGACCTGACTCTGAGGAAAAAGACGCACATTTTGGTGGAAGTTGTATGTCTGTATCTACTGGTTTTCTCCCTGATTCAGCACAAAGAGTTTAGATTTGTATATCCTCTGAAGCCTATCTTTCTGTTGCTCACTGCCATCAGCGTGACGAGGCTTTCTAAGACCTGGAATCCTCAGATACTCAAAACGGTGACCGTTGCTATAGTTGGTTTGAACATCTTTTTGGGTTACTACTTCACCATTATCCACGAAAGCGGAGTTATTGAGGTGATCAATGTGCTTAGAACAGCTGTTTTGAACGAGGGTTCGAACTATGCCGTAAAGCCATCCATTGGATTTCTGACTCCGTGCCATTCGACTCCATTTCAAAGTCATTTTCACCTGGATCCAGACACTGCTCATATATGGTTCTTGACATGCGAACCGCCATTGGTCGAACAACACGAACCAGGATTTGTGCTTGAGGAGTATCAAGACGAGAGCGACGAGTTCTATGCCGATCCAACCGGATTCTTAGATTCCAATTTTCGAGACATTAGCACCGGATTGGCTCCAGAAGGAAAATACCCACACGATTGGCCGAAGTATCTTGTTTTCTTTGAAGCTTTGGAATCCACTATGAATGGGTATTTGGGAAGTGAGCATTATGTTCCGTATGCTCGTCTGTTCAACAGTCGCTTCCATTGGGATGAGCGGAGAGCAGGCGATGTGATTGTATATAAAAGAGTATAGAGCATATTTCATATGCATTATGTTTTCTCAGAAGAGACGAATTTGCAATTGTGATTGGGAAGTGAATTGTTAATAGTGAGTGGAACGTTTAAGACAATAGAAGGTAATAATAGAAGACAGCATCTGCGATATGCAATAAATGCAATGCATTTATGTGCATAAGTATACCTGCATGAGCATATTAGGTTGGACGTTTAGAAGTAATTCCTTACGATAGATATATCATAACAAATTTACCACAATATTAAGATTACGAAACATATATACAGCATTATATTTATCATTGGGTAAAAATCTTGCAATATACACAGATAATATACACTGGTCAATGGACACATACACAAGACACGAAGCTACCGATTCCAAGAGAGTACTCTTTTCTGATAACAAAAAGTATCAACACACATCCTACCATCGCCATTTAAATCCCAATACAGACCTGTCACTATGGCTAAGCGTCCCAGCGCGAGCCTTCACCACCAGTTGAAACATCAGGTTGCGATTTAATGTTATGGTGCTCCATCACTTTGGCTATCGCTTTTTCACGTATACTGGCCAAATCCACAACAGCCCCCGAACCTGACTTCTCCCTTAACTCATTGAAGCTCTGTATCCTCAACATTGCACCATGGGCTTGTTCCCACCTTTCCTGTTTGACAAAACAGTCAAAACACCCGACTAGACAGTTGATGTCTCCCAGCTCCACGCCTAGCTTGAACCACTCAAATGCCTTATCGGTATTGCCAAAGTAGTTCAGCTCAAGAAACCCAAGCTGAGCAAAACTTTCCTTGAAACCTTGAGTCGCGCTCATTTCAAAGTGATACCGTGATCGCTGAGCATCATCCCCATAGATCTGACCCAAGAGGAAGTGACATTCGGGTACTTTTCTCAATGGTGCGAGATTGATAGACTTCTCCAGATACACCTTGGCCGAGTTCAGATCGGGCTTTGCGAAGCTTATATGACCCAGAGTCTTGAAAGTCTCCGAGGCCAGAAAACTTTGGTCATCCAGCTCCAAAAAGGAGTGGTAGTGGTTTTCGGCATCCTGTATCCTGCCCTTGCTATAAGCGTAATCTCCAGCCAACTTCAGTGCAAGAGGATGCTTGATCTCCAGAAGATTGGCTATCAATTTTTTCGAATAATTCCTGTCATCAAGAGAAAACTTCTCCATCTTTTCGTCTCGCAAAGCACTAAAAGCCAACATGGAAACGGCATCGTTATCGCCCATTTCCGCAGATCTTTCGATCAATGTCTCCTCTAGTCGTAGAAGCCGTTTATCCGTTTGGTGTGTACTTGTTCTTATTTCCTTCAAAACTTTCTGAAACAACGTGAGATCTGCTGCTTTAGCATATTTCGGTATTATGGCATCATCCGGCGATTCGTATAGTGCTTTCAGAATGGGCAAGTACTTCTTCCATGTCAGTCTGGCGTTCATGTCATAGAGGACTCTGTTCACTGTCTTCTTGGCCGGAAGGATCTCCAGCAACTGTTGGGTGCTGAGACTTCTGAGTTGATGTAAACAGCGCAGATTCTTCTTTGAACGCAGAATAGTTGATTTCAGCATGATTTTTGGAGGCAAATATTGCGCTGTTCAAAAAGTCTTGATGGGCTCAATCTTCAGCCATTTTTCAGGCCAGAGCCTCGCCGGGGCGTGCGATGAGCCTCATCTCTCCACGCTTTGTTTTCACGATAACATTAGGGATTTGAATGGACGATTTGAGCTGGATCATATTGGATAGAATTGAGGAAAATCACCCATTATGAACGGCAATAATTCACCAGTTTTCAAGTTTAAGACAGTCTTGGGAAAATCTGAATCGTTTCTGTCTTTGCTTAACGATGGCCACACAGAAACGGTCAGCCCCGAGGCTATTCATCCCATAGAGCTAACTGTGCAGTCACTCACGGAATCTCCGCTGGAGCTTTTAAATCTCAACATGCAATCATTGTACGAGTCACAAATCATATTATCAGGTATGTTGCTAAAAATGCAGAAGAAGTTGGACGGTCTTGGAAGCTCGGTGCGATCTGGGGAAGAGGTGGATAGTGAGGGCTTAGATGACCAGAACACTGTTGAGGCTTACAAGAAGAGAATAAACGTTCTAGCCGAGAAATTGAAGAAGATAAATGCTGTATTGGCCAAGGTAGAAGCTAGGGTGGATAGAATAGCAGCTGGAATGAGATTGGACTGAATGAGAAAGAAAAATACACTACGCCGAAATTCCGGGGAAACGGGTCAAAAGACCAGGCTACCAAGACCATGGGCAATGGGGGGAGATTTTAGTAATATATGTTGCATATATGGATTCAACCACTTCAATACCTCAAGAGGTGATATGGGTACCCCGAATTCTTCTTGTGGAAGAGGTGGATCAGATAACTATATGCCAGAAATATCCCGATCGTTGAAATCACCGTTACTGCAAATTGTACCTTGGAATTCTTGATTTTGGGCGCCTTGCTCACAGCTACAACCGTCATCACCATCAAAAGCCCATAGACAACAGATACAAATTGGGTCTCAGCAGCATACTGTTGCTGGTGTCCACTCGCAAAATACTCCTGAGAACCATCTCTTTGTGGCCTAGAAAATGGCGCGTTCCTGATCTCATTGTACATATACCCAGAAACAAAGAGAATGATCAGGATAATAGAACCGGCCTGCCATATCTGCTTGGATTTCAAAAGCTTCGTCACCTCGGCCCACTTCCTGATGGTGATGAAGGTGAGCATTGCAATCGCTGAGATGGTCAATGCTATGTTGGAATAGTCGATCTTTTCATGCAGAACAAACAGGTGTGGAGCCAACCCGGAGTGTTCGCGGACCCAACCGGCAAGGTTGTCGGGGTTCTCACCCTGCATAAACGTGTATTCGGCAGCAACCTTGGTCACATCTGGCGCTCCTCCAGCTTTGTAGTAGAATAGCTTGGGGACGGTATTGAGCTGGAGTTTTTGAAACAGCTTCTTTGCGGTTGGAAAGTCAGCATACGCAAACACCAAGTTCTTGTCGGTCTCGATCCCCTTGCTATTGGCCGCGAACGACTCCGAAACCATGCTATATATAGGAGCATATTCATGACATAACAAACATCCAACCTCTGGGTTCGTAGCAGTAGCAAGCAACACCAGGTCAAAGTCCTCTTTTGGATTCTCCAGTATGGCGATGTAGTTGTTATCGGTGATCTTGAGTGGTGATATTTTGCCCTTGTTACCGGCAACCAGCTGCTCATACTTTAAGGCCCAGCACATCTGGGCAAAAATAGCCCAGACCAAAATTGATATTCCCCATGAGTTCCGCATTGTACGTAGAGCGTGAGGGTTGATGTTTGGGCTAAGACAAGAGTCTATGCCGATACGTGGTTTCTTTCCCAGGCTTCGCGGGATGAAAAATCACGTGACCCAAAACGCGGACCCCATCGTTTTCATCGACGACCCTTACTATGTTGTTGGTGTTAAAGAGAGGAGATATCATCAACTAACGTGATATAGACTTGAAATGCCCAGTACGTGAGGAATTTGAATGTCGTCATCAGCTTATTGTTTACTAACCTATCTTCAGTTAAAACTCTCGAGTCCTACTTGTTTGACAACTATGCGTTGACGAGCTACCAGGTGGAGATCTTGAGATACTCCAAGCTGGGAATAGACGTGGACCATTACTTGTCGCGTCTGATTTCTGGAAAGAGAGAGACAGCTTTGGAGGGTCTGGGTGGATTTCCGGTTACTCTCATCCAGCTAATTGAACAGGACCTCAATGCTCTCAAGGAGCTGGAGGTGACTCCTATCTTCGTTTTTTCTGGGCTTGAAACCACCCTTCAATACCAGGCGCTACAGAACCCAGACATGCTGCCAAATGAGAGATATCACCGCAGAGTTTGGGACAGAATTGCCAAAGATCCACAGCACCAGGAGTCCTTCAGAGAGCCAAACTCTCCTGCTAACCTAAGACCGTTGATGCACCAACTGTTTCAATATTTCACCGAGAACGACATCGAATTCCTCATTGCTCCATACTCCTCATGGATGCAATTGGCCTACATGCGCTCACAAGACGTGATTGATGCTGTTTTTGGCCCGACAGACCTGTTACTGGTGGAAACGCTAGAGAACTTCATCTTCAACCTGGATCTCCAGTCCAACAAGGAATTCAAGGCTTTAGACAGAAGCCATGTTTTCGGCAGATTGAGCTTAACGGAAAAGCAGTTTAGGGATATTGCAGTCACTGTTGGTTTTGACTTACAGCCGGAAACTTTGACAATATTCCCTCCTCAGATCCCAGGTTCGCTAGCTCCGGTGCCTAACTTCAGGTCCCTACACGAGTATATAACTAACGGAGGTTCCATATACAATACCCTTCTTTCCCTGCCGCAGAGTGGGTTTTTGGAAAAGTTCCAGAAGGGCTGTGCTTCTGTGGAGTATGCACCAGTGATGAAGACCAGTGGAGCGGTCGAGCCTTTTGCCGAGGAGAAGGTCTCGACAGAGGCTGCGGATTCCGAAGAAAAGCCTAACGGCCATGCCAAAAAAGAATCATCAGAGATTTCCCCCAAATCAGTTTCCCGCTTGCGGCCAAACATTCCTAATGACTTGCACGAGTTTGTGGGCCAGAGACTAGCTGACGAGATCTACTTCTACCAGTCTGTGGGCATCACTAGTTTCTCTCTGTACGAGGCTATCATATACGGTTCAATAATCGAGAGACTTCCTTTGGATGGAGTCGCAACCCCAACGTACACCAAGCTGGTAACGGACAGACAGAGAATTGAGCTAAAGAACCAGTCGTTGAACTTGATCACCGGGATGATGAACCGTTACTACCAGGTCAAAAAGCTCAAATTGAGCACCTACTTTCAAGGTGAGAAATCGTATGATCTTATACACAGAATACAGCCACCTGTTTTTGTCAAAATCGGATCGCTGTTTGTCCAGGATGCCTCTCTGGCTGGCCAGGGATCGGTTTTGCAGAGGCTCTTCACTAACTTGTCTGCAGATTTTCTGTTGAAGGCAACAGACACCAGTAAGGGAAAGCAACAGCATATCACTTCTGATTCAGAGCTTGTGGCTAGCTCACTGTTGAGAGCACTATCCCTACAGGGCTTTGTTTCCCCATCTGCCCCATTCAAGCTGACTCCATGGGGCGAGCTGTTGCCGAAGGTCGGTGCCTCGAAGTTTGCAGAACAACTGTTCCTGATT
This sequence comes from Kuraishia capsulata CBS 1993, assembly GCF_000576695.1. Taxonomy (NCBI): domain Eukaryota; kingdom Fungi; phylum Ascomycota; class Pichiomycetes; order Pichiales; family Pichiaceae; genus Kuraishia; species Kuraishia capsulata. The sequence goes on from NW_019172954.1 coordinate 418,885, forward strand.
GTCTCATACTTCAAAACTTTCCAGCAGACAATTCAACCTTCTGACCTGATCTTGCCCAACGAATTGGGCCAAATTCCAGACTCTCCCACCAAGAATGCTGCCATCATCATCAGCAAGCTGTGTTCACTCATTCCTGTGACAGATCTGAGAAGCTACAACACCCGCCATTTGTCGCGGTCGATTCTCCAGACACGCTCTCTGTTTGACATCATCAACAATGATGCCTCAGAGGCGGTCAATGTGAACGTGCTTTCCATTCTCATTAGCAATGTGGACGACACTAGAAAGTTTGAGAGGACAAATAGCGAATGGAGAAAGCTTGCGGCATCCCTTCCATTTTCCAACTCCATACCCAATGTTATCATGGGCCTAATGCTGCAATTCTTCTTCTCAACCTACTTGAGGAATAGAGACGCAGAGATAACACCCACCTCGGCCATTTCCAAGGCCAAAAACCTGCTGAATGATACTTTCAGAAGTATTGGAACAGATCCTGCTTCGAGCATAGTGAGTGGTTTAACGTTCTTCAAGGAAGTGCTGATTGTTCTTAACGACATGGCAGGCAAGAAGTTGATCGCCAAAGCTTCCGAGTTCCTGCCCGTATTCGAAGAAGCAGAGAATCTTTGCAATGAAATATTAGATATGCTGTCATCGCCTTGAGCGACTACAATGTGATTGAAAGTTTCTATTGAATGCTACTACCGCTTCGTCTGTAAGTCAAGCGGCCCCGAACAACTTCAGCATCTCAGAGAACGACAACTTGTTCACGTTGAGCTTCTGGTTGGCGACCTGGTCTCCATCGGCCACGGCTTTTGCTAAGTTCCGTTTCTCGTCCTGCAACTTCATAATCCTCTCCTCAACAGTGTTCTTGGAAACCAACTGATGAACATCCACGGCAACCGTTTGACCTAACCTGTAGACCCTGTCAATTGCCTGCTCTTGAATCTGAGGGTTCCACCACGGATCAAACAGTATGACTCTTGACGCACACGTAAGGTTCAGACCCAAAGACCCGCACTTGAGAGAACAAAGCAGGACCGTCACTTTTCTGTCCTTGCGGAGTTTTTCAAGAGATTGGTCTCTTTCCTGCCTACTCATTGAACCCTGATAACGAACGTAACCTATGCCCAATCCAGCCATTTCTTGCGCTATAAGATCCAACATAGACGTAAATTGGGAGAAGATGATCGTCTTTCTTGAAGGGTCACTTTTAACTATAGAAACCAGCCTCACCAGCTTCGCACTGTTCAAACTGCCGAGGTCTGCGGCCTCGTCCTCTCCCTTGATAATCAACTCGCATGAGGCACACTTCTTCTGGCCATGAGGTATCGTCTCGGAGCAAATCTCGCACTTATTTTCCTTCAAACTCAGCGAACTGAACAAGTCCATAAGATCGTCTGCTGCCTTTGCTTCTTTTCCAAAATTCAGGAGGTTTTCCTGGCTCGTATTGTCCGACTTGATTGGGGAAGACGGCCGCTTGGGCATGTCAAGATACGAGCTCAAAAAGTCGTCATCGTAGTTGCTAAGTAGCTTCCAATGACAGGCAGCCTGGCGCAATCTAAGAAGAAAGACCAAGGCATTGACATAGTCCATTTCCCCATTAGAGCTGGTGACGGTCTTGAGGATCTTTTGCTCCAAAGCAGTGTAGATCTTTGCTTCTGGAGGTGACAGTTGAATCGTTTCGACATGGACATTTTTGGCAGGAAGCTTGAGTGCATTCGAGCTTTTATTAAGTGTGTCTTTGTTTCTTCTCAACATGATCTTTGACAACTCTTGTCGAAGTTGCTCGAGGGCATCGACAGATCGGCCGTTCTTGATGACGTCCCGTACCTTGACCTTCCACAGATCGGCATCACTGTACTTGCTCACCTTCAGGAACAGAAGCAACGACTGTAAATCGTCCAAACTGTTCTGAATTGGGGTTCCCGTCAAACACCATCTTCTGGAGGACCCCAGGGCAAAACAGGCCTGGGCAGTTTTGGCATGTCTATTCTTTATTGTGTGGGCTTCATCCAGAATGACTCTCCACCAGAACGCATTGTATAGCGGGGATTTGGCGGGGTCATTGGCATCAGACATGACCACACTGTAAGTGGTGACAACAACATCGAATTCCGCAAGTTTGTTGATATCACGTTCGCGGGAGGGACCGTGGTAAGTGGAGACAGTCAGGCCTGGTGCCTTGGTGGTGATCTCATCAGCCCATTGAGTAACCAGGGCAACAGGACACACCACTAAAGTCGTCTTGAGGCTTCGCTCGGGTATTTTATACTTGAAGTTTTCATCGTGCTCGAACAACTCAGTCTCGTCATTTTGGGCAGGTCTATTGGCCAGAATCAACGCCATTGCTTGGACAGTCTTACCCAGTCCCATGTCATCACACAGCAAACCACCTTTATGGGCAAACTCCGGGTTTTCTCTTGCTTTCAAAAACCTCAATCCATGAACTTGATGAGGAAGAAGAACGACATCTAATCCTTTAACAAAGACATCTGCAGGTTTAATTGTCTCATCTCCAATCAGACCGACGCCCTCTCCAACAGACAGTAGCTCCAATGTCTGGGGATCGTCAGCATTGAACTTTGAAGGCGAACTGAGAAATCCCGCTCCCGTATGATTGCGAAGGGCTTCTTTATCCTTAAAAGGAGATTCTATGGAAGCGAATTTGTCCCAACGGTCATGGGTTGCAATAGCTTCTCTGGGCTTCAATCCAGGCCCATAGTTCCCAGGTGGGGCAAGACTGGTGCTTGCGCTGGACAATTTCTTCACGTCCAACCTCTTTCCCCAGTTCTTGCTAGAAACGTCAATCGGCTTGAACATGTCTTTGTTAGCATCCACGGTAAATGTCGTCTTGGTTCCAGACCTAGGTGGGGCAAGAGAGCCGTATGCTTTTGCAGCAAGCCCAGGAGCTGATGTAGTTGGACGAGGTGGTCCCAATGATTTATAGCCATTAGAAGATCCCAAAGTGGTGATCTTTCTTGTTGTCGAGCTGGAACCTCCCTTGACAATCAGATCAGTCTTGGTTGGACTAGAACTTGAAGTATGTGATTTGTGAGAGGCTTGATGATTGCTGGTGGTCTCGCCATTGTCGTTTCCTCCCTTTATTTTCATAGAGGAAAGCGACTCCGCAAGTATGTCCTCATCTGAACGACGGGAGTCCGAACCTCCCATGGCTGGTAACAATCGCTTGGATAACTATTGAAGGGTAGACTGCAGAGTCTCTCTGACAGTATTTTTCACTATTTTGGTACCTCATCTCGTTTTGTTTACATACCTGTGTAAATGGGACATCAACTTTGGGTGTATGAGTTGGCGGTAAAATTATTCCAGATAAGCGGGAAAACAGAACAAGCTGGTAGAAATCAACACCTTTTTAAATCCAGAACTTGAATTTCTTGCTGTTTTTCACTAATGGGATCAACTATTCACCTTCAATCTAATCCCCACAGAACCAGCACAAGGGTCGTTTACCAACAAATAATGCTCAGTGTAGTACGCTCTAGTCCGTAAACCTGGAAAATTTGCCTCTTTGGCCAAGTGGTAAGGCATCGCACTCGTAATGCGGGGATCGCCGGTTCAATTCCGGCAGGAGGCAGATGTTTTTTTTTCGTTGCCTCAGACAAGCAAAACCTTTTTATGCATCCGAATTTTTGCCTCTGAGGCCGTATCCAATCATCCCTTGTTATCTTATTCGGGTTTGCCAAGCGAGTCTTGAATAGCTGTGGAGGCCATTTGGGGACCGGCACTGCCAGAAAATTCGCGGGTGAGGCTCAAACAGTTATCTACGTGTGTGAGGGTAGTCAGGGTATTTACTCTTTTGCGACCAGTTACCTATTTCAACATCACAATACTAAATCGTTCTTGAGTGGTAATTGACTGTGTGTCAGAAGAGTATGAAGCCTCTGGGCCACATAAATACCGAGCCCACGTCCGAAGCGGACCAAGAGCCCCAAAAAGCATCAGCTTCAAGGATACCGATGAAGACAAGAATGATAAATCTAGACAGGGTAATACGCCCCGATTCAAGTGCTAAGATTCTGAGCAGACAAAGGAGCTTACAGTCTAGAAGTGGTTCATTTTCAGACAGTCCTATGCCAACCAGCCCAACTATTTCTCGCGGACCATCAGTTAGCAGGTCTAACTTGGAGTCAGAACAAGGGTCTGACAAGAACAAATTTGCCTCAGGGTTGAAGAAACTGGGCCGTGTGGCGACTATGAAAAGAAATTCCAATTCAGGATCCGATAATAGTGATTTCAAGGCGGATTTCACTGCCGTACGGTATGACGAGACACAAAGCGGGAAGACACCCATTGAGATCGAAAAGCTGTCGCAATTGAAGAGTTACACTTTGGAAAGTGGCCCTAATACCAGTATCACTCCTATGAGCCCGTTGGATCAGGCTCCTTCTCCTTCTCATGTGACTCTGTCACAGAAAAATGTCATCGCGGTTGGACTCGGACTGGCAGGGAGAGGACTTGGTGAGAAGCGGAGCAGTGTTGATACGCAGAGACTAGCGGCACAGTCCAGTGCTAGTAACTCTTCGACGCACTCTCTTCAATACAGTGATGATTTTATGCCTGGACCTAAGGGACTACGAAGAAAGTCATCTACTAAGCAAGGACCTACTAGCCCGTTGGAGCCAGACACCGCTGCTCTTTCTTCTCCTCTCTCAAGTCCCACCAGGTCATACAGCGATATGGGTCATAATCCATTTTCAGCTGTCGTTCCTAGCGAGGATCAGATAAATTTGCGGTTTAATGCTCTTCTGGAGCAGGAAAAATTCTCTACAGCAGAGAAAAGAAGATTGCAAATGCTAGCCACGGATATGAAATGGAGGTACATATGTAAGGACATGGATAAGACTTCCCTGAGGAGGACTTTGACGACTGAAATAGTCTATTCAGCCCCACCAGCAACGAAAAGGATGAGCTCGTTCAATAAAGGTATTGAATCACCAGAGTGGTTTTTGAAGCAACTTCTTACGGAAAGAGTTTTGACCAAACATTTGCAGAAGCTCGAGAAGCAACTGGCCAGCCAATCTCCAGGGTGGACTTCTCACTTTATAAATCTTCAAGGATTGGATCTTCTGTCGAATTTGCTGGTCAAGATCAACCGCAGGACTATCAAATCAAATCTTCAGCTGGACCAAGAGGTGA